>NC_073691.1:185411355-185544783 GCF_029784155.1 Uranotaenia lowii
TTGGTGCTTCGCGGGAGTTTTGTACTTATCGAGTTTCAAGTGGAGAACAACCTGAGCTAGGAATGGAAATGAGCTTTGTTGCCAGCTTGGGACATGGGTGATGGCAAGAAAAGTGAGATACCTCTCAAGTAGAACACAATTACCGGACGCATTATTTTACCACCGGCGGCGGATTTGCTGGAGCTTCTAGAATGGTTGAACAGTGCTGTGCAAATTTTGAAAATTGTTTAAAATTCTCGATTTTTACAAAATTTTCAAAACACGAAAATATTTGCAGATCAATACTTTTTAAACAAATACATTTTGTAAAGAAGTTCATTCAAGTCCGTTTATGTTAAGGTTTTCAAAATTTTAAGTAGTACAGTTTCTACAAAAATTCTTTTTTATTATGTTTAACTTTCGTCAAAGTTTAATGCGTATAATTGAATCAGTTTTCGTTTCAGTTTTCGATTACACACAGTACTGTAAAGTTTGCCTAAGCCGGAGAGCGCAATCGTTTCTAGGTGAGTATGGGGTGTTGAATCCGAGAAAAAACCCTACAGAACCTTAGAAGAAAGCAAGTCGGGTAAAAACTACCGGGGAGCATAATTTACGGCTTTTCGCAGGATTCTTCTCACTAGTCGGTGTGTGGGCATGCTGCTATGCGTCAGCTCTGCGGTTCCTCGAATTCATTAGAAGCAAAATCCTACGCAACACTCTCTGACAAAACTTCGCAAAGGACTCTTGAGGAATGGGGGGATGATTTCCTGCTGTTGCTAGAGAAAGAGCTCGAGTTGCACACCTGGTGCCATCTTTCGGTTGAGATGCGAAGATTTTACTATTTGTTTACCAGCTAGCTAGCTAGCGACGGACGTTTCGGATAACGTTCGTTCATTAAAATGTTAAATTCATTCGATGAAAGAGAGATGATGATATGTTTCTATGACTTGCTCGTTAAACAAGAGTTTTTAAAGTTCTATAAAATTTAAACCCTATTTGATGGATTAAGAAACACTTCGATTCTAACGATAGGATTTTTCAGCGTTCGGTAGATAGTCAATGTAGGGTCTTGGCTGGCCAACAGCCTGCATTTTTAGATCCAAATCCAATCACGTCTCTTCGTTTCATCAATTTTCTTTTTTTTGCCAAAAAAGAAGTGAACGAAAGAAAAACTAAAATAAAATCCCACCTCCAATGATGATGGATTGCAACGATGCGACTAGCAGTCACAATTTACCGCAAAATTCCTCCTTAGACAACACGGGATTGCTGCAGATTCTACCGAGTAACTAGACGACATCCGAGTCCGGAGACAGTCCTGGACCATAAAGCATTTCAGCAGCCAAATGGGACAGGGAAAGAGCAGCAAAGTGTGGAAGCAACGTTCTTCTTCGTCAGTCTTTGGCGAGGTTTTGCTCTGTGAGAAAGCAAAGGAAAAAAAAACCAGGGATGCCAAGAATCTCATGGAAAACTTTTCCTCAACAAATAATGAAACTTTGCTCTATAAATTTTCCGGGTTTATTCATTTTTTTCACTCCTTTTAACTACACTGCTTGTATGCGAAAGATGTGGTCTACTGAAAGATCCAAATAAGAGGATCGAAGAAGTAGGGGGCCTGCAAAGTGGTGGTCGATTGTAATTGCCACCCACTCCCACTCGAGAAGAAAAACTGGACAGAAGCAGCTCCCCGGGGAAAGTCTCAATGGCTGGATGGAACAAAAAACGGGCTTGAAAACAAACTGACCGAATCCAGGCAGGGCCCACAGAGTGAGTGAGATATGGTGAAAACCAACTTTTCTTCTTCAGTCATTACAGTCTCGCTGCTGCCGGTCTCAATTTATATTTTCTTGATTAATCTTGTCAGGAATAAATCACGTTAGTTGTAAGTATTTCCCGAAACCCCCCTCAAGAGTTTTTCTCGGAGAAAATCCTACCCAAAGGAAAACATTCACTCAAAGTGGAAGTGGGGTAGAGAAAAAAAATCTGCCTCTTCAGAAATAGTTTTGCATTGATATTTTTTTCAACAATTTCGATGGGAAATTCTTTTGAGTTTGTTCCTTCGGAAAATTGGAGACAGAAAATGACAAAAATGACAATAATGACAAAAACGACAAAAATGACAAAAATGACAAAAATGACAAAAATGACAAAAATGACAAAAATGACAAAAATGACAAAAATGACAAAAATGACAAAAATGACAAAAATGACAAAAATGACAAAAATGACAAAAATGACAAAAATGACAAAAATGACAAAAATGACAAAAATGACAAAAATGACAAAAATGACAAAAATGACAAAAATGACAAAAATGACAAAAATGACAAAAATGACAAAAATGACAAAAATGACCAAAATGACAAAAATGACAAAAATGACAAAAATGACAAAAATGACAAAAATGACAAAAATGACAAAAATGACAAAAATGACAAAAATGACAAAAATGACAAAAATGACAAAAATGACAAAAATGACAAAAATGACAAAAATGACAAAAATGACAAAAATGACAAGAATGACAAGAATGACAAGAATGACAAAAATGACAAAAATGACAAAAATGACAAAAATGACAAAAATGACAAAAATGGCAAAAATGACAAAAATGACAAAAATGACAAAAATGACAAAAATGACAAAAATGACAAAAATGACAAAAATGACAAAAATGACAAAAATGACAAAAATGACAAAAATGACAAAAATGACAAAAATGACAAAAATGACAAAAATGACAAAAATGACAAAAATGACAAAAATGACAAAAATGACAAAAATGACAAAAATGACAAAAATGACAAAAATGACAAAAATGACAAAAATGACAAAAATGACAAAAATGACAAAAATGACAAAAATGACAAAAATGACAAAAATGACAAAAATGACAAAAATGACAAAAATGACAAAAATGACAAAAATGACAAAAATGACAAAAATGACAAAAATGACAAAAATGACAAAAATGACAAAAATGACAAAAATGACAAAAATGACAAAAATGACAAAAATGACAAAAATGACAAAAATGACAAAAATGACAAAAATGACAAAAATGACAAAAATGACAAAAATGACAAAAATGACAAAAATGACAAAAATGACAAAAATGACAAAAATGACAAAAATGACAAAAATGACAAAAATGACAAAAATGACAAAAATGACAAAAATGACAAAAATGACAAAAATGACAAAAATGACAAAAATGACAAAAATGACAAAAATGACAAAAATGACAAAAATGACTAAAATGACAAAAATGACAAAAATGACAAAAATGACAAAAATGACAAAAATGACAAAAATGACAAAAATGACAAAAATTTCAAAAATTTCAAAAATGTCAAAAATGTCAAAATTTTCAAAAATGTCAATCAATATAAAAATGTCAAAAATGTCAAAAATGTCAAAAATGTCAAAAATGTCAAAAATGTCAATAATGTCAATAATGTCAAAAATGTCAAAATTTTCAAAAATTTCAAAAATTTCAAAACTGTCAAAACGTCAAAAATGTCAAAAATGTCAAAAATGTCAAAAATGTCAAAAATGTCAAAAATTTCAAAAATGTCAAAAATGTCAAAAATGTCAAAAATTTCAAAAATGTCAAAAATGTCAAAAATGTCAAAAATGTCAAAACTGTCAATAATGTCAAAAATGTCGAAAAGGTCAAAAATGTCAAAAATGTCAAAAATGTCAAAAATGTCAAAAATGTCAAGAATGTCAAAAATGTCAAAAATGTCAAAAATGTCAAAAATGTCAAAAATGTCAAAAATGTCAAAAATGTCAAAAATGTCAAAAATGTCAAAAATGTCAAAAATGTCAAAAATGTCAAAAATTTCAAAAATGTCAAAAATATCAAAAATGTCAAAAATGTCAAAAATGTCAAAAATGTCAAAAATGTCAAAAATGTCAAAAATGTCAAAAATGTCAAAAATGTCAAAAATGACAAAAAAGTCAAAAATGTCAAAAATGTCAAAAATGTCAAAAATGTCAAAAATGTCAAAAATGTCAAAAATGTCAAAAATGTCAAAAATGTCAAAAATGTCAAAAATGTCAAAAATGTCAAAAATGTCAAAAATGTCAAAAATGTCAAAAATATCTAAAATGTCAAAAATGTCAAAAATGTCAAAAATATCAAAAATGTCAAAAATATCAAAAATGTCAAAATGTCTTAAATGTCAAAAATGTCAAAAATGTCAAAAATGTCAAAAATGTCAAAAATGTCAAAAATGTCAAAAATGTCAAAAAGTCAAAAATGTCAAAAATGTCAATAATGACAAAAATGTCAAAAATTTCAAAAATGTCAAAAATGTCAAAAATGTCAAATATGCCAAAAATATCAAATATGTAAAAAATGTAAAAAATGTATAAATGTTAAATATGTCAAAAATGTCAAAAATGTCAAAAATGTCAAAAATGTCAAAAATGTCAAAAATGTCAAAAATGTCAAAAATGTCAAAAATGTCAAAAATGTCAAAAATGTCAAAAATGTCAAAAATGTCAAAAATGTCAAAAATGTCAAAAATGTCAAAATTGTCAAAATTGTCAAAAATGTCAAAAATGTCAAAAATGTCAAAAATGTCAAAAATGTCAAAAATGTCAAAAATGTCAAAAATGTCAAAAATGTCAAAAATGTCAAAAATGTCAAAAATGTCAAAAAGGTTAAAAATGACAAAAATGTCAAAAATGTCAAAAATGTCAAAAATGTCAAAAATGTCAAAAATGTCAAAAATTTCAAAAATGTCAAAAATGTCAAAAATGTCAAAAATGTCAAAAATGTCAAAAATGTCAAAATTGTCAAAAATGTCAAAAATGTCAAAAATGTCAAAAATGTCAAAAATGTCAAAAATGTCAAAAATGTGAAAAATATCAAAAATGTCAAAAATATCAAAAATGTCAAAATGCAAAAATGTCAAAAATGTCAAAAATTTCAAAAATGTCATAAATGTTAAATATGTCAAAAATGTCAAAAATGTCAAAAATGTCAAAAATGTCAAAAATGTCAAAAATGTCAAAAATGTCAATAATGTCAAAATGTCAAAAATGACAAAAATGACAAAAATGTCAAAAATTCATCAACTTTATTCAACAGGAAATTTTTACAATTTGTCAAATTGTTACTTTTTTAAATGTTTAAAATTTTGACAGCTTGTTTACAACCAGTCCTTAAGAGATGCTTGATTTTATCAGCATTCGGCATATCTCACAACACGAGAAGTTTTCCCGGGAGATAGGGTTACTGGAGATGTTTGGTGAGGCGTTTTGCAGGGACGAAAAACTTTCATTCTATCTTCATGCAAGCTCTTGTGAAACTTTTTCTTGTGCCACAACAGCGATTTAGAGGTTTTTTTTCGCTCACGACTGGAAGCTCACAGTTTGCTGTAAAGAAGTATGAAAAGAAAACTGATCTCACAGTTCCATCATCCCCCCTTACCGTGGGCTCCCTACCAAGTGCCAGTAAACTATCCCATCCCATGGGCGTTGGAGGTGCGTCCAATCTCGACTGGGTCCCTACAGCAGTCAGCGAAGAACTCCAACAGCAGGAAGACGTTCTAGTAAGTTCACAGATGTCTGCTTGCCCGGGACCAAACTAGAAGTAGGATCCTTTGGGAGAATGATGTATGCATGCTCAAAGCTGAAGAATTTCGAACCGAAATTGTGTGGAATGCCTTCTTTCTTTAAGAAAGGATTTGTGAAACTTGTGACAAATGAGTTTGGGCAAGTGACAAATTTGCATTCAAATTGCTTCCGTCGATGAGTTATTGAGTACAAGGCAAATGGACGATGACGACGTCGGTTTGGTTTGAGAGTTTGAATAAAAGGGTTCGGTCTTAAGATCCATTGAAATCTTTGGAGTTGCTCAAAGTGTGACTCACCTTTTTCTGGATCGTAAAACGGTGATCAGAATCAAGTGTTCATGTATTTTTTTTGCATTGAAAGCGTTAGTTATTCGGACAATTAATTAATTAATTAATTCAAGGTTCTATGATGAAAGTTACTATGGGGCATACAAGTAATTCTTCATGGGGAGTAGTTTTTTTCCGCAAAGAAAAAACGAACTTGTAAACGAAGCTAAACAATAATTACTTGAAGCTGGAGCAAAGTGAACCACCAAAAGCGGCAACCGCGACCCGGGTAATGAATTGCCGAAATAAATTATAATTTAAAGTGAAACTTTGGTAGAGCCAAACTTTGCGCTTACCAAAAGGCGCGGTGCGGGCTTTCGCGAGACTTTCACCAACCAAAACCATTTTCCAAGGGAAAACGAAAAGTTCTTGAAACTAAAAGAGTGAAACTCAAGGAGGCAAAACCAGCTTAGAGGAACTGTTGTTTCTGTTGAACAAGTGTGGGTACGGACAAGATGGTTAATTAGTGAAGGAAGATTAATGTACTCGATAGTTGGTCTTGTCTGGAAATTTTTGGCGGGAAACCATTGTTCTACTAAAATCCTTATATGGAAATTGTGTTTAAAAGTGTCCTTAAAAAATAACACTACGTCTAATAGTATAAATTCTGGCATTTTTGAAATAGACTCTGAAAAAAACAGTATCTTTGGGAAAATAACTCTGATCCAAAAATATAAGTTTCTTTAGTTAAATTGGATACTATAAATATAAAATAAAAATTTTGCTATAGGTGTCTTTACATTTTGAAAAATAAGTAAAAAATATTACAAAAATTCTGAGTATGCTTCGTGAAAACTTAATAATTCCATTTTTTTTATTTTATTCAAAACTGTTTCCAGCAAGTACGCAAAGGCTGTTGTGAAATGCACAGCCAAAAAAAAAACGAGGAGACTTTCAAACACTTTACTGCTGCACATCACAGTGAACGATGGGCTTCGAGTGATAAATTTTTCACGCAAACATAAATCGGTCAGCTCTGTGACTTGCGCTGGCAACTGTCTGTCGTAGGCTGGCCCAAGCCCAAGCCTACACTCAAATGTTTTCGATTATGTTGTGAATGAGCTAATTCAAAAAGGTGTTACTTTACTTCTAATGGATAAAAGAAAATTCCAACGTGTAGTTTTTACTTTTCACATCAAACCAAATCATTTGTATACTTTAAATAGCAAGCACTATCTCTGGAAGCTTTTCATGCAAGTGCTAGAAAGCCTGGATAGAACAAATGGCTAAAAAACCTATCAAATGGCTAAGTTTGAATAAAAAAAAACACAAGAACAGTGGAAGGACCTAGGAAATTGCACGATTGATGTGTGCAACATCACAAGACATTTTCAAATCTTGAGCCAGCTCAACATTATCTACTCAAAGGCTCGTTTCCTTCCATAGTTTACAATCTTTACATCCCAAACGCACAACAGTCATTTTACAGCTATTGAACGGCACAGGTTTATCGCAGCTGAATATCACAGAATCACGTCGGGAACATTTCCAATCTGGGAACGTTTCCTGGCTACAGTGCTTCGATGGGCATTTCGCAGCTGCCCGGAGCACCTCCGACGACTTCCGGCCTGATCCGGCTGGCTCTCACCAAGTCCGCACCTTACTCTGAATTGAGAATCATAAGTGTCGTGATTTTACGATTCTTACGAATCTCAATTTAGAAATTCACTCAGACACATCTGTTACTCACCGCAGAGATGCCAATGTGCCTGATTTTTCAGAATTTGCCATTGAATTTCCCTGACTTTTGAAAATATGCCTGATTTTACCGGATTTTACGAATGTGATGAAAAATGGATTCAAAGAAACTGGATTAGGTACCATTGCTGAAGTGAAAAAGTGAAAATGTGGTTGAATCAAAGCAATCGAAAGATTTCCTTTAATTCTTGTTTTAAAAATGGAATCAATGGGAATCTTTAGATTGCTTTGATTCAGTAGAATTATTCAACCAAGTAGGCGCACAACACATATTAGAGTAAAAATGTGGAGCGATAACCAAAAAAATATCTTCACTTTGAGCGGAATTTCCGTTACTTTAACGCAGCCTGATTTTGCCTGATTTTTATACCACGAGTTCCCTGATTTCAAAAAAATTTGGCAACCCTGCTTACAAGAACCCATCAATGACTGACTATATTTTGTTCCTTTTTGCCAAAATAATAGATATTTATGAATGAAAATGATGATCACACTGGGAAACAATTCCCTTCATTCCGATAGACATCGACACTCGACCAATATAACTTTCATACGCCAGGATGTCTCCTGTAGTAGAATGTTAATACATGGGCCCCGGAGAGGCGCAAGGTGTGGGTTCAAGTCCTACCGGGAGACAAGGTGAAATTTTTTTCGCATGTTTTTCAACATTAATTTTCATCTTGTCTAGTCCCTGAAAATTCAACTTTCACAGTTGGATTCATTTCCCTACAAAAAATGGATATTTATTTTATTATAATTAAATTCAGTGTTGCCGAATACAACTGTTATTTTTTTTTAGAAAATTTGATTTATTGTCTGCATATCCTTCATCTCATCTCTTCATTCAGTCTTACCTCTGGTCTCAATTGAAATTTTTATTTATCGATTTTTTTTTCTATGAAACAAAATTGTATTTACTAAATATACTTGATTTTTATTCCATAATACATATGTTTATTCTCCATCCTACACATTTTATTCAATTTCTGCATAACCTTTTATATACTGACTTTTGGTTTCTTCTAATACAAATTTTTATTTTTCAAATATCTCTAATCTTAATTCTACAATCCATTCTTAGCTAAAGCTTTGAAAATCTTAAAATTTTGATTATTTTCTGCATATTCTTCATCCATACCAAATATATTTTTCTCAACAGCCTTCCGAATCTGTGCTTTTTCCGTTGCTCTGTCTTTGTTTACCAGAGCCGAAACAATCCGAAAACATTCTTATACCGTATTTGTTATTACCTCGTTCAGTTTTGCACCAACCCGATAAAAACAAACACAAATCGTCGTCAGTGTATTGATACCTCACTCACTCACACGCTCTCTCGCAACACTGACGAAATTTTTGGGCCACGCAGCGGTGGCAGTGCAACACCAGGTCAAAACTAGTGCAACACTGTACAAATAAACAAACAAAATGACAGCACTTGGAGGTGCACCAGTGCAAACCTAAGAGCAACATCTGGAATAAACAAATATGTTGTAAGTAACAGCTTTCCCGACCCATGCATTTCTTGTCACTCTGTCTCTGTTTACGAGAGCCGGAATAATTCGATAGTATTCTTAGAAACAGCCTTCCTAATCAGAAGGTCGAATCAAAACAAACAATCACCAGCAGTAGCCTTAAAAATCTGCGCTCCCTAAGTCAATTCCGTCTTTATTCACCACAAGGCTAAATCAAAACAAACAATCAGCAGCAGTCTGAAAAATCTGCGCTTCCAAAGCCAATTCCATTTTTTACCGGATGGCAAACCAAAACAAGCAATCAGCAGCAGAATTAGCAATCAGCAGCAGAATGCACTTCCTAAGCTAATTCCGTCTATATTTACCGCAAGGCCAAATCAAAACAAACAATCAGCAGCAACCTTAAAAATCTGCGCTCTCTAAGCCAAAGCGTCTCTTCCCAGGAGCCAAATCAGAACTTATTTTGTTCTTACCAGCAGCCTTTAAAGTTGGTGCTCTCTGTGTCAATTCGTCTTTCTACCGGAGGCCGAATCGATTTTTTTTTCTTTTTTCGTGGCAGCAGTTTTAAAAATCTACCCTCCCTGTGCCAATCCGCCTTTCTACCGGGGGCTGAATCAGAAACAAATTTTCGTAGCAGCAACTTTCAGAATCTGCACTGTCTGTCCTTACTCTCCAACCGCGCCATTGTCGTGATTTTACGATTTTTACGAATCTCAATGTAGAGATTCACTCAGATCCGTCTGTCACTCAAGAATCGATGAATGACTGACTTTATTTTGCTTGTTTTGACTAGTGTTGCCAAAATAACAAACGTTGCCATAAATATTTATTTTATTTTATTTATGTTCAGTTTTTCCGAATACAATTGTCATTTTATTTTATTTTTGTTAAATTTGATTTAATTTCTACATATCCATCATGTCATCTCTTCGATAAGAATCGTGAAATCACGATGCGATAGTCTGCCGCGTAGAAAACGGGCATCTTACGATACTTGGTCAATGCCGGATACATCAGCTTTGGCATCTTAAAGGTCTTGACGCTCTAGGATAACAATCAAAGCATCGAAAGCAGGCCAGTTCCGGATAGCCTACCGGAAGACCGAGGAAAAAGTGGATACATTGCTGCTGGCGCGATCTATGCGCCTGAAAAATATGTTAAACTCTCGCGAAAGGAGCTAAGCCAAGGAGGAACTTTCGTTTGTGTGTGAATAAAATATGGAAAATTGCCAGTCTACCATCTCTTAGTAAAGTAATTCTATGAGTCAAACCAAATAAATAAAAAATGAAATTATATGCCTATGTAAGTTGAAAAGATGCTCTTTTAAATGCATTTGTTTTTGTTTTCAAAAGAATGAAAATTTCAGAGATATTGTAGCCTGAATACATGCTGTTTTAAAAATGTAATCAATCGAAAAGTACGATTATTAATGTTTGAAAGTGGCTTTAAATTTTTAAGAAAGTTGTGAAGTTTTATAATTGTCACTACTTTCTTTTTTTTTTCTTGCAACCAGTTGTTAGGTTTTTTGTGGTTTGTCCCCTGCTTATCAAGATAGATTGTTCTAATTGATTAGAGTAGTGTCACTTTCCTGTTGATAACCTATGTGACCTGAGAGTGTGTGACGATTATACACACAGCGATCACCAGGCGATACACTATAGCGTAGGAAACCCAAATCCGGTGGCAGTAAGGCAGCTGCCAGTGCACGAGCGGAGATGGAAGACTAAAGTTTTCGTCAAGGAAGTGTGCACCGAAGCTGTATACATGCAGGACTCATCCCAGGTCCATAATGCTGAGCAGCTGACGAAAATGATGGTAGCGGTGTGCGACATGACCATGCCCAGAAGAAATACGCCGAAGTGGTGGCGACGACCGGCTTACTGGTGGACTTCAGAAATAGCTGAGCTTCGTACTAGCTGTCTAAAAGCGAGACGACGAGCTCAACGGGCGAGAAATGAAGCCGACAGAGAAACGAGAGGTGCCGTTTACCGAGCAGCCAGGGTGGCACTTAAGCGGGCTATTAAAACAAGCAAAGAAAACTGCTACAGAGCGTTATGCCAGAGCGTAGATGATAACCCATGGGGCCAAGCCTATAGAGTTGCACTGGCGAGATTCGGTGGCCCAAGGTCGCCGACCGAAAAGTGTCCGGAAAAACTGAGAGAGATCGTTGCACATCTTTTCCCGCAGCATGGCCCGACGCAGTGGCCACTTACCCCGTACGACGCGGGTGCCCACGACATCGAGCCAGTAACGAACGAAGAACTCGTGGCTATCGCTAAGAAACTTGCGGTGAATAAGGCCCCTGGTCCGGACGGAATCCCAAATGCAGTGCTGAAGGTGGCGGTACAGACCATTCCGGATACCTTCAGAGTGGTGCTACAAAAGTGTCTCGACGAGGGATCTTTTCCCAATTCGTGGAAAACGGCGAAGTTGGTGCTACTACCGAAACCTGGGAAACCCCCTGAGCATCCATCATCATATAGACCCATTTGTCTGCTGGACACCCTTGGTAAGCTACTGGAGAGGATAGTATTAAACAAACTTATTATCTACACAGAAGGCGGAAGTGGACTGTCGGACAGACAGTTCGGTTTTCGGAAAGGGAGATCTACGGTGGACGCCATCCGTATGGTGACAGAGTACGCGAAGCGCGCATATAAAAAGAAGCGGACAGGTGTTCGTTACTGCGCCATTGTGACGATCGACGTTAAGAATGCCTTCAACAATGCCAGCTGGGAAGCGATTGCCAAAGCGCTTCACAGGATGCTTGTTCCCAATACTCTCTGCAGGATAATAGGAAGCTTCTTCGAAAATCGAATCCTGACGTACGAAACCGAAACTGGGATACGATCTACTGCCCTAACAGCGGGTGTTCCACAGGGTTCCATACTCGGACCTGTGCTTTGGAATGCCATGTATAATGAGGTGTTAACGCTGAAACTACCAGCAGGCGTGCAGATAGTCGGATTTGCTGACGATATCGTGCTCATGATTACCGGCGAAACAATCGAGGAGGTAGAAGACCTTGCAACAGTGTCCGTAGAAAGGGTTGGCATCTGGATGGAGGGAGTTAAGCTTCAGATAGCTCACCATAAAACTGAAGTTCTGCTCGTGACCAATAAAAGAGTTGTGCCGCACATGGAGATTACTGTTGGAGGGCACACGACATCTTCGAAACAGCAGCTGAAATACCTTGGAGTAATGGTCGACCATCGCTTAAGTTTTGGTGCGCATGTCAAATACTGTTGCGAAAGTGCATCGAAAGTCATAGATTCATTGGCCTGGATTATGCCGAACTGCCATGGTCCAAAGAGTAGCAAGAGACGTCTCCTTGCGAGCGTAGCACTGTCGAAACTACGATACGGAGGAGCGGCCTGGAGCTCCGCGATAGAGGTAGAGCGCAACAGATCCAAATTACGGAGCACACATCGGTTGATAGCCATGCGAGTTTCCTGTGCGTACAGGACCATATCAGCAGATGCAGCTTTTGTCATCGCGGGCATGGTTCCCATCGACATAACTCTGGCGGAGGATATGGAATGTTACAAAGCAAGAGCTGTTAGAGGAGTGCGTAATATTCAACGAGCAGCGTCAATGCTCAAGTGGCAGGAGCAATGGGACGCATCGAACAACGCAAGATGGACGCATAGGCTAATCCCGAGACTTTCAGACTGGGTAAATCGGAAGTATGGAGAGGTCAACTTCTACCTGATGCAGTTCCTTTCGGGTCATGGGTGCTTTAAGCAATACCTTCATCGGTTTAAGCTTATCAGCTCGTCTTATTGCCCGGAATGCGTAGAGATGGAGGAATCGGCAGAACATGCTATCTTTGTCTGCCCCAGGTTCAATTCAAAGCGTCAACAACTTCAAAATTTGAACGCTGAAAACATAGTGAGTGAAATGTGTCGCGACGAACAGTCATGGCGTGCTATAGTCGACGAAATCTCGCAAATCATGCGCGATCTGATAAGGATCAGGAAAGATGATGAACGGAGAGAGCGAGATAGGCAACCAAATTTGACAAGCTAATGAAAGGTCTTGGGCCTCGTATGACACTTCAATTCAAAAGCAACGCGATCTTAGGGCGCGGTATAACCCTAATCTGGACTCATACGTATGGTGGGACTTAAAAGGTCTCACGTACTCAGCTACGATCTTTCCTGCAGCAAAAGGAAGCGGAGATACCATTCGGGGTGGTCGTGTCGGGATTCTAGCTTGATAGTTTCTCAATCGGCCATGCCTTGGTGGTTAGAAATCCTGCGGAAGTGGTTGCTGTGACGGGCGCGAGTTACTTTGAAAGCGTTACCTAACCGGCACACGTTTCGAGGTCCCCGGGATAGTGGATGCTGTGACGGGCGTGAGTTATTACGAAAGCGTTACCAAACCGGCACACGTTTCGGGGTCTTCCGTACCAGTCTGAAGTCGGCGATAGAGGAAAAGGAGAAGGAGAAAAAAGGAGAAAAAAGATAAAGCAGAACGATGATCAAAGAGAAATTGAGGAAAAATTGAGAAAGAGGAAAAGGGTGAGATGTATAAGTGCATGAGCACAGCCTACCCCTTGATGTAGTATCATAGGGTGAAACCAAGGGGTACATCTGGCACACGAAGCCCAAGGTGGTTTTAGTGGGACGAACCCACACACGGCAGCAAACACCCGGCTGTTATGGTTTGAAGTCAAATTTCCATCTTGTAAAAAAAAAACCTGTTTTCCAATTTGGAAGGACAACACGAATAAAGTTGACAACCTTATTGGAACCTTTACCGAGTACATTAGTTTTTTTTTAAATAAAACAAGGGCATTCACATAGAAGGTGCTCCGATGTTTCCTTCTCAGCTTGATAAAAACGACAACTATCAGATTGACTTTTTTCCTTTTTTTTTTTACGTGATATCGACATTCACAGTGTCCTGTAACTAATCCTGTAAAAGTTTTATTGTGATTAAATGATAAATACAAAAAATACAAAAATTATTTCACTTTTTAGTTAATTAATCAGGAAAACAATTACAACAATATATGCGCATTTGAATATTTCTCTATATGTTGTTGACTTAAATACGTAGCATATGCTTCTTTCATTAATCATGCATCGATGAACCTGAAGTTCATAATAAAAAAATGCTCATAAGCTTATGATCTTAGTTTAGTCATGATCTTTCACGTGAAAAAACATTTTTTTTTGATGAAACATCAATAAGTCACACAAACGCAACCAATTTGCAAATCATAGCTTGTGGGGAATCGTGCGTAAGCCACACATGTTAAGCCACCTATATTTTGATGTTTTTTACACATTCAGAACTTAAAATACGATTTCCCTATCTCTATCTGTAAAGTTGCCGCCAACCGTGGCCTAGAGGATAGCGTTCAAGTCTTCTAAGCCAGAGGTCATGAGATCAAGTCTTGGTCACTGCAAACATAGTACTCTTTCTGTGGGTTGGTGGTGTTAGCATTAGTAAAATGCTAGCCATTATATTCTTGAAAGATGTACGCTTAGTCTTAAGTAGAATTTAGATCTCTTCAAAGAAACATGAAGTATCACTGAGATCCTATATGTGTGTGTTCGTTTTTTTAAATTATGATCTTTCTGAATAGATTAAATTTTGTAACTATCAACAGCTAAACTTTTGAATTCATGACGGGGTCTCAACAAATGGATAAAGATAAGCCATCTTTTGCAAATGAATTTTCATGTACTGCTTGGTACATTAAAAAAGAGTTGTTTCTTACTTCTAAACGAATCCACAATAAATCACTGTTACAAACAAGTAAATTAATGAATGCCTCGTCTATGTTGACTTTGAAAATAATCGCCTACATCTGATTATTTTAAACATATCCACATAATTCGCTACATCGATAAGGCGTGCGGTACAGACATTTAAAAACAGAATGAAGATAAAACTCTGGAAGAGGTCTTCTCGCATTTTTTTTAATTTCCTCCTTGGCGAAAGTTCCGGTAAACGGAAAATTTTGAACATGTTGTTGAGAAAGTTGAAAATGAATTGATGAAGAAACCGAAAAAAAAACAAAGCAAAACCATGTCCATTCGAAAGTTTTTAACCGCTATTTTGAATTTTGGCGGTCGCCATAAACTGTGTGAATCTAAGGAATTTAATTTTGTCAAGTTATGTCGTGAGACGGAATACTACGAAAATAAAATATGATCGACTATCCATTGAAAATTTATAGAATTCAATTATACTTCTGGGTTTTTTGATCATCATTCGGAAAAATCTATTTTTTAATGCACTTTTTGCCCTTTTTGTGTCTTAAGCCTCTTATAACGTAAATATAAATCACTTATGCAACTTTCAGGTTCATTAATGAGTACATATCATTCACTTAAGGGAATTGAGGAGTTTTTTCTTCTTTTTAGCCAATTTCAAAGCTTTTATTGAAGAAAAATGTGACTTTTGGTTGCTTGGGTATCTTACCAGAAATATTATCAAAACAGCATTTTTATGTCTTTACTTTGGTTTTCTAGCATTTCTTCACACTTCTGGGTGCACAACTTAAACGGCTGCGTTAAAACGATTCACACCATCATCTGACTGGACTGGAGGCCTCTAGTCGAAAAGCTGCCGGAAGACTGCAATTTTCCTACGTCACATCCCTGCGTCCAAATGATACCAACAACCGTCGAAGGATGCAAACCATTCGCTGTCCCATTTGTTCGGACGACCAAAGGAATGAAAACCAAAAACCAGGAGAGAAAAAAACAAGCAACTAACGAAAGAAGCAGTTATTTAATAACAGTTTATGTGACATGGTTCTAAATAAAATTATGCATAAATAACGGAATAGTGTACGCAATAAAGCGCGAACTAAAAATGAAATATTAGTACGACAGCAGCAGCTCTGTGGCGGCTTTTTCGTTTTTTGTAGGGACCCCGGGAGATCCATCCGGTGGATGTTGCTGCTTCTGAAAATACTGCGTTGGCGTTTTTGTTTTTAGCAGGACGCACTCACCCACTTCATGCAGGCTGCTGTTGCAGTATAAACAAAATCACACTGCAGGATGATTCTAGCTAGCCCGTGTCATGGATCGACTCTGAACAGGCTCTGTGCCGGGTAGTTTATTATTATTTTTATTAGTTTTGCTGCTCACTAGAATGTTGACGCTTTTGCACTGAAGGGGAGAATCAACGATTAGAGCCATACAAAGCCGTGTCAACTTGATTGTGTCAGGATAGAAAATTTGCAGAAATCCATCAGTCAGGATCAAAATTTTAATTGATAAGTTTGGAGATTGTAAAAAGTTGAATGACAAAATATCATACACAAAGGCGCTTGCTCGATTTTTCTCCATCACAAATCTTCTCCTTAAATATATAGCATACTTTCAGGCGCTTTCTTCATATGACCAAGATGATTGTTTAAATACAATGAGCGTCAGTTCAATATGATCTGAATGATGACGTCGTGTATTGCTTAGTACGCAACAAAGTGGATTGCAGCTCCAAATAAAAACAGTCTACGGAAGCAGGCGCGCCATGGCCAAAATTGAGCCAGCAGGATCATGCTTTCAGCCCAGACAGCCGGCAGCAACAATGAATTGGCCCTCGCTTTTTTCACTCGTTACCCATTCGATTTCCCGACAGACTCGACTGCTGCTGGCGGAACCGGAAAACGTATGCTCTCGAAAACAATTTTTTTTCAAATTGGCAGCACCCGTTTTTAGTCTTTTTTGAGGACGTTAACAGAATCTAAACATTGGTACAAGAAATAAAAATCAACGTATCAAACAAATCTTGCTGCAATGGCGATTTCCTTCCGAGAGCGCGAAATCTCCCTCTGGTTTTTGAGGAGTTTGCAATCGAACTCGTTACTTTCATAAGCGAACATTTTCTCCTGCTGCGAGTGAAAGAATTGTTTTTTTTTCTTGTTTTTTTTTGTGGTAGAAGGGTAATCGTCCTAGGGAACAAACTCGCGCAAAGTAGCCCAAAATCCTTGATTTACGATTGAAGGAAATTCCTGCTGCTTAAGAATCATGGCAAATATTTTTCTTAAAACGGTGCATCCCCCCTTACCAAAACCGAAGGAAAACAACCCAAAAATAAAATGAAATCCTTTGATGCTCCTGGTAACGTTCCAGCATGCATCGCTTAATCGTAAGAACAAATTTGCCTCCGCCATGTTAACCCAAAGGGGCCTTCGCGATTTTATCCGAACGAACCAGGAGGGAACCAACGATTCCGATCTGCGCTGAAATCCGTTCGATAAACAATCTTCGATCCATTTGTTCCGGGGTTTTCGATGGGAAGCGCATGCTGCACATGTTTCAAAAGGTGTTATAATTCAGACTTTTATCAGTTGGTTTTATATTTTTTTTTTCAAGATTTTGCCTTCAATGTAGATCGCCCTCAACAAGGCATGGAAATCCCAAGTGCAATCCGTTTATAATTTTCAGCACCTGGGGCCAGAACTTTGTAACGGTTGAGTTAATTCGGTGTTTTCACAATTCTTTTAGAGAGGAAATCACACGACGAAGTCGAACATCTTTGTATATAGTGATTTTGTTTTAAATGAACTTATATGGCGACCGTCAAAAATCTATAACGAGATGTTTACATGAGATTTTAAACCTTTTCACTTGAAATTGAGGACTCATTTGATGTGGTTATGGCATGGCTGGATTTAGAAGGAGGCCCTTCTTCTCCTGGGCCCCTGACTAAAGAAGGTGCTTAAAAGAAAGGAATATTTTGTTCGATGCAGTTATCAAAAGTTGCAAACTACCTTTGGAAATTCAAATTTGAGAAATAAATCATGGATTTACACAGGATGCTTCCTCAATCAGTTTTTGATTCACCTTCAAGGTCTCGAAACATATCTTAGCACAAATTGGGATTGAGAATAAAAGAGTTTTTTAATCTGGATTGTTCATATTTTCCTTATTTGCTTATTTCGAATTTGAAGATAGTTTAAATTCTTTTTTGTTTAAAACTTGTTTTAGAATTTCATGACAGATTGAAATCACAAATCGTGAAATGGTGTTTCAAGTAGATAAGGAAAAGGGAAGAACGGGAACATTGGATTTTTTTTTGTTCATCAAAACTTTTCGGAAAAAAAATTGTAACTCGTCGTCTTTTACATTTTCTGATAGCGTGTAGTTTAAAGTTTATATGCTCCAAAAGATAGAAAGATACATGAATCCGTAGACGAACTAGAATCATTTCCGTGGAACGGAACAAATTGTGACTTTTTCAAATTTAAATGAGACTTGATCCTTTATTGAAGGAGAAATGGATCATTCCTCCTTCAATAAAGGATCAAGTCTCATTTAAATTTGAAAAAGTCACAATTCAGGGTGCCCTAACTCTTGGAATAAATCTAGCAAAAATGAAGATAAAAATTCCATTGACTATTTTTAGCCATATTTGTTCTCATTTCACAATTTATGAGTGTCAAACAAAGGGAATTTTTAAAGTTTGTCTACTTCACTATATTCATCGCATACTTAAAGGCGCAAGTTTCTAATTTAAAAAAAAAATCAATTTTTTGTGTATTTTTTATCTACCTATTATTGGATAAATATTGACAATTTCATTCTAATCATGATCGATTCCGAACAAAAATATATCTTTTTAGAACCTAGGGATCAATTAAACCCACAGGCTTACCAGATAAATTCAGAAAAAAGCGGGACTTTTAAAAACTCCTAAAAAATGCTTAATTGCTTAGCCAAATTAATACTGTATCATCAGCAAAAGTTATTTCAAGAAAATGCATTAAGGTTTTTTATGCGGATTTATTTTGCTGTGTTTTTCCGACTTCTATTCCTAAGATATTATGCAATAAGCGCGGTTTTCCACGGTTCACGCAAATTGATACGTCATCTGAGTGAAAAAAAATTCATATCCTACACGTGAACGGCGAATATGATACCACATAAGAAAACTTTGTTTAATAACAAATATGTAGGTATATGAACATTAAAAAGGTGAGAAAATTAAAAGTTTAAATTCAATGATCAGCTTTTGAGAAGACCGCGTGTCATTTTTACTCCTGGGAAAAAAAGTTATAGAAGTTTTCTTATTGTTTATTTTTCCCAATTCTGCAAAAAAGGAATTTTGACGACAGTCTTAAGCTAGAATCTAGGATATTTCTGGAATCATAAATCCAAACGTTTTGCAGTATTCATCAAAGTTCTTAGATTAATTTAAATATTTAATATCAAATTCTAAAAAACTTTTTTCAGCTGTGTCAGAAATGCTTTCTTTCAAAATTTCTTCAAATTGTAGAATTTATTATTTTTGATGAAAAGTGTCTCTGAATCTAGGATATTTAGAAATCCTTGATTGGATGGAGTAAATTAAGAGGTTCAAAAACAGTTTTTGTTTTTCAACTAGGTTTGTTTGTTCAACAGTTATCAATGAATGATTATACCCAAACCGGTAAATTTCAAAATTTCCACACGCCATATTAATAAACAAGAGCTAATAGACAAAATCGGACAAATGATTCGAATTCAGAATACGAAATAAAAAAAAACTTTGAAAAATTCTGCTAATTTTGAGAAAAAATGAAGTATTTAAAAGATTTTCCTTGTTGTACCAATTAATAAAAATTGGAACTAAAGTTCGATTTTTTGCTGTGTAAGTCAATGAATTTTGTTTAAGTCTTCCTAGAAAAAAGCGGGACATTTGGAGGAAAAAGCGGGACAGCGGGACATTCAACAAAAATGGATGGCAACCCTACATACCTACGTTTTGTAAAACATTTTCTTTTAAAAAGCGAGTTTACTATTACTAGCTAATGACTAGCTAATAAAGCTAATGATTGAAATATAGAAATGAATATTTTTATTAAATTTCATCATGTGGGGAACATTTTAAAATGATAAAATAAGATCCTCAAGTCACATTTTGTTGAATTTGGTTAAAATCTAAAAAAAAATTAAAAGAATGTCTAACAAATATCAAATGTTCAAGAAAAATGTGCCAAACAGAACAAAACAACAAACCTGTCCTCTAAACCAATTTAAAAAAATATATTTTTCGAGTTATAGATCTATGTTTGAAAAATTGAACAAAATGTGATTTAAAGATTTTTACCTAAATGAAAAATACAAATCATAATATTTAATCCCAAAATGTTAATCGTAAGAGTGTAATTTAAACTCTATTATTCCATATTCCCTAAGCAATTTTAAACATTACTTTTTTTTAAGAAAAAGTTTTCAAAATGTATGTTATGGGCTAAATTGATCCCTAGAATCCAAAAAAAATATATATCTATATTTTCTGAATGAATCGTCATCATTGATTATCACGAAATTACTAATATTTGGAACATCCAGTAATTATCTGTTAAATAGAGCTCAAAATACTATATTTTTCTAAAAATTTTGAAATTGCGCCTTAAAGTATGCAATGACTTCACAGTAGTAGACAAAGTTTTAGAATGCTCTTTGTCTGATACCTACAAACTGTGAAATGAGAACTAATATTGCAAAACAATTGTCAACAGACCTTTTATCTTTGGATTTTGCAAGATTTTTGCTTAGAGTCAGGGCACCCTGAATTAAGGATCATGTTCCCTATAGTTAAAGATCAAATCTCCTTTAACTTAGAAAATATCACAATTTTTTCGTCTCACGAAAATGCTTCTTGATCATCTACGGGTTCACTGGTGCATATAAACTTGAAGTAACACGCTGTAGGAGAATGCAAAAGCCGGCGAGTTGCTAAATTTCACCAAAAAGATGTGATGAAAATAAGAAAAGGAGATCAATTATCCCAAATTTTTCATACATACTCCTAAGTTGTACAGAAAGAGTTCTGAATGCTCTATTCAAACTCCAATAAAACAAAAACTAAGAAGTTTGTTCAAAGCATTTTTGCATGTTTTATAAAGGCACGCAGGGCTTGATTTTTAAACCGCAATAAAATAAGATGACAGTTCTCGATCAAGATATCCAAACAGGACACGCTCAGACTATATTGCACACATTTGAATTGGAATTCCCATTTCAACACATTTTTGATAAGTTATGTGTGTTGTTTTTAAGATAAATAAAACGTATATTAAAATCTTTGAAATACTTCAAATACCCCGAAGAGGTATCAATATCGCTATAATATGAGTAATGAGTGAAAGGGACCAAAAGAGAAAAAAATTGTTGCTTGACGCCATCATTAATCCTAGATGACGGCTTCTGCTATCCTTTTCAAAGCTGTAAATTACTGAAAATGTCATGAAACATCCACAATATGGGTATTGAGGGAAACGGCTAAACAAGAAGAAGTCGAATTATGTTGTCTGACGCCATCTTGAAATTCATCGTGAGATCTGGGGGTTATTTCTAATAAAAAATATTGCAACAAAAATTTGAACAAATTTCAAGAAAGGTTGTATGCGACAAAATAGCATGCAATGTCATTGCACAAAACCAATAAATCCAGTGAATTTTCATAAAAAATCAATAAAATCAAGAGTGCAAAAGGTGATATAACTCCTATCTTCCACAATTTGTTTTTTTGCTTTTGTGATCTTTCGGATATTTGATAAAATACTTAAAGCTTATTTATTCCCCGCTTTGGGTTTTGTAGAAATTTTCAAGGGGAGTTGACAAAAAAATTGATATTTATTCCGACCTAGCAAAATGCTGAAATGCTCTGAAAAACGCATGAAATTTCGACCAATTTACAGCATTTTAATTATCAAAGGAAGTCACCAAAGTGGCGTCAGATAGCGAAATTGGACTTCATCCCGTTTAGCCGTTTAACCCAATACTTATATTGTGGAGGTTTTATGTGATTTTAAGCCGTTTATAGCATTTTTAGGTTCAGCGGATGACGCCATCTTATATTTTAAGGGGGCGTCAGAAAGCGAAATTTCTTTTCTCCTGTTTAGCCTTTCAAGTCAACACCAATATTGTTGAGCTTTCATGTGATTGAAAGTTGTTTAAATCATTTTCAAAATAAACGGAAGCCGCCAACTTGGTTTTCAAACTGACGTCAGACCGTGAAATTCGCCTTCTTCTAGTTGACCCTTTAAACCCAATACCCATGTGGGAGTTTCATGCTTTTTTTCAGTGATAAATAGTGTTTTAATTTCAAGATGACGTCAGATAGCGAAATTCGACTTCAACTTATGGTATCATTCCACCGGACATTCACAATCAATCTCTTATTTATTTCATTTAAAAAGTCTGTCCCCATTTACTGTAATAAATAATGATTAACAACTCAGAAATGAGGAACTCATTCAAGCGTGTTATTGGTTGGCTTTCGAGAGAAATGTCTTTTTTTTTTATTAGTTGGTAACCACAGGTGGTAAATCCCGGTTTACGGATTGTATTCCAAGGCACGGCGAGCCACCGCGTCCCCCCAGTTTGCTACTCTGGGTCCATGGGTACAATGGGAAGACTCATGATATACTCCGTGTATACCCCCTACTCCCTAAACTCCACCTGGGGCCACAGACCTGGTTCCCACCTCGAACTGTTTGGTACAATATGCTTCAATAGTGGGAGGTCTATTCGCGCTAATGCGCTCAAAGGCAATACTCATTAACGAGACCACTTTCAGCAAAACCTCTCATCCTTACGACTCGACGCCTGAACTCTCCTCTAACGACTTGAGAACCGACATCTCCTCACAATGACTCGAGATTCCCACACAAACCTCTCCTCTTCGCGACTTGAGGCCTGATCTCTCCTCTAACGACTTGAGATCCGACCCCTCCTCGCATCGACTCGAGGTTTACCTCTCCTCTGCACGAATCAAGACCCGATCTCTCCTCTAACGACTTGAAGTCTGACCTCTCCTCGTAATGACTCGAGGTGACCACTTGTACCCCTCCTCTTGTTGGTAAGGGGCCTGATCCCTCCTCTTACGACTCGGGACCCGACCTCTTATCATAAAGACTCGGGGTTGACCACACAAACCTCTCCGCCTGAAGGTTTGAGGCCTGACCTCTCCTCTAACGACTCGAAGCCCGACCTCTTATCTTCAGGGTTCGAAGTTTGCCACCTTGTCCGTCGTGTGCCAGATCGATAGCAGCTTATCCTAGACTCGCGCCTGTCACGGCACACGCGCGGGACTTAATGCAACGACTCGGATGATTCCCGACGAAGACGTCATCCTACACCGACTCGAATGGCTCGCCCGGCGTCGAGAGCCACTCTACCCGTGGGTATTCCCCGAACGTGGAATAACCCTTTCCCAACGATTTCCACTGCGAAGAAGGTCGTTGAGAACCGCTCTACTCGGATACTCCCCGAAGGTGGAGCATCCTACTCACGAACGCGGCGTACCCACGGCATCCGCTACGCAGAAGGTATTGTCTTATCTTTGTCTAATGTCTAATGTCTAAATGTCTAATTTCAGCTATTTGTATGGCTCTTTTAAGACAGTTATAATGCTGAACAGCCATTTTTATGACTATAATAAATCTATTAAGCATTGAATTAACTAACGTCATGTGGTTTGCAATATCGAGAGGCACAAAATGACGTTTACAATGTCAAGTATTTGAAAATATTTTCCAGGCCTTTTTTCAATCAGTTCCGTTATGTTTGCGATATCGTTATGTCATGTTTGACAATTGTATTTATTGAAAAAATTATCTATATATATATATATATATATATATATATATATATATATATATATATATATATATATATATAAATATATATATATATATATATATATATATATATATATATATATATATATATATATATATATATATATATATATATATATATATATATATATATATATATATATATATATATATATATATATATATATATATATATATATATATATATATATATATATATATATATATATATATATATATATATATATATATATATATAAAAAGCAATTTCTGTTTGTTTGTTTGTTTATTTGTTTGTTTGTTTGTTTGTTTGTCCTCTATAGACTCAGCCGTCTTGAGAGCTGGAGAGCTGAAATTTGGCATGGATGCTCATTAGGACCAGGAATGATGAAAAATGCTCTTAGATTTTCGGATGACCCCTTCTGAAGGGGGTCGTCCACACAAGACAAATATTGTTTTCGCGTTTTTGGTGTTATTTTTCGTCAGATCGTGATGAAAATTTGCACATAGGAGTTTTGAAAGATAAGAAATCGACTTCAGGTATTGAATTTAGGGTCAGGAGTCGGAAAAAGGGGTCGCCCATATTAACTTTTCAATATTTATGTAATATTGACGTTAGTGTACATCGGATTGAAATGAAAATTTGCCCTCGGATGTTTTTAGGGACGGGTAATCGATTGCCGGTATCAAATTTTGTGTAAGGGGTCAGCCAAAGGGGTCGTCCCCATTCACTGTTCGCTATTTTTGCGATATTGACGTTATTTTACATCGGATTCAGATGAAAATCATTACACGAGAGTTTCGAATGACAAGCAATCGATTTCAGGTATCGAATTCAGTGTAAGCGGTCGGCAAAAGGGGTGGTCCATATTAACTTTTAAATATTTTTGTGATATTGATGTTATTATTCATCGGATTGAGAAGAAAATTCGCGCTCGGATATTTTCTGGGACATGCAATTGATTGCTGGTATCAAATTTTGTGTAGGGGCCAACTAAAGGGGTCGTCCATATTAAATGGTCGTTTTTTTTGCGATATTGACGTTATTTTACATCGGATTCAGATGAAAATTGGTACACGAGAATTTTTTATATCGTGCAAACGATTTCAGGTATCAAATTCAGTGTAAGGGACCGGCAAAACGGGTAAACCATATAACCTTTTAAATTTTTTTTGTTATATTGACGTTATTAGGTATACATCGGATTGAGATGAAAATTTGTTCATAGGAATTATTAAGGACGAACAATTGATTCCAATTATTCTATATTGGGTCAGGGGTTGGCCACGGGGTCGTCCATATTAACTTTTCACTGTTTTTTTTTACGATATTGTCGTTATTATGCAATGAATTGGTTAAAAAAATTTGCACACGGGAGTTTTGAGGGAAGGGCAATAGATTTCATAAATCAAAGTTCGTAAAAGAGACCACTGATCTGCAATGATCGAGTTGAAATTTATACACGGGGGGTTGGGACGGATTTCTGATATTAATATTGATATCAAAGGACAAAAAAAGGTCTTCCATATTAACTGTTTAATTTGTTTCTGCAACAATTATCTGGGATTGTATCGCATCAAGACGAAAATTCATATACGGGGGTTTTTTGGCACGGTCAATTGATTCCTGATTTCAAATTTAGTAGCAAACGACAGAAAAAGTGATCGAATATATATCGTGTTCCACATTTTTGCAATGATTGCTCAACAATGCATTCGAAAATGCGTCTGGAAAATGCTTGACAATTGACATTCTTTTATGACATATTTTAAATTGAAAGCGAAACGGAGTTCGTATGGGATCAGCTAGTCCATATATAAAAATGAATTTCTGTCTTTTTGTCTGTTCCCTACAGACTCCGAAACTACTGATCCGATTTGCGTGAAACTTTGCAGTAGGGATGTTTGAGGGCCGGATGTTTGAGAACCGAAGGTTCCTATAATAGTTTGAGACCCCTCCCACTCTCTCGAAGAAGGGAGGGGGCCTCTTAAACAAAAGAAACATGTTTGAATTACTCGAGAACCGATCATGCAATTGAATCCAAACTTGGTATGGGTGTGTATCTGGGTAGGAGAAATGTTTCTAAAATGTTTTGGTACCCCTCCCTCCTTCCAATGGGGAAATATAAAGCGGAGAGGGGGGCTCCCATACAATTTTTCGCACAATTCGAGAACTACTCAAGAAAACGATACCAAATTTCGCATGCGAGGGTATATGGGTATGAAGAACATTTTTATAATGGTTTGAAAATCCTCCCTCCTTCCAGTCTGGGGATAGAAAAAGAGGAGGGGCCTCCCAGACATTTTTTTTTGCAAAATTCGAGAACTAATCAAGCAAATGGTATCACATTTGACATGGGTGGTAATTTGGGTACGATAAATGTTTCAACGATTATTTGGGACTCCCTCCTCTTTGATTGGGTAGATAAAATCAGGGAGGGGGTCTTCCATACAGTTTATTGCATTTTTCGATAACAAATCATGCAAATGAATCCAAATTTCCCATAGGAAGTTATAAGGCTACGAATCAAGTTTCTACGATGTTAGAGACCCATCTGTCCTTCCATTACGAGGGTGGGTGAATAAGAAGGGAGAGGGGATCTTCCATACAGTTTTATGCATTGCAATCGAACAAAAAAACGAGAAATATTTTTATATGTCTCGGGAAAGGAGGAGAAAGATAAAATATTTTTGGATGACTTGAGAACTTATTATAAAATTTAATAGCAGAGGCTATTAGAGTAGATTTTTTTCTTTTATTGTTTAAAGCATCTTCCCATTTTACTGATTCGATAGGAAGGGGAAGGGGGAGCTCCCGTACTTTTTTTTTAAACTCGAGTGCTTATCTAGCAGATTATAATAAATTGGAAAGAGTACTTAAAGAGATGAATCATCCTAAGGGATTAAAATCCCGGAAAAAAAGGAAGAGCACTTAAATATTTACAAAAAATAAATCTCAGATGATTTGGTTTCCCTTAAGGGATAGGAACGGAAAAAGAGGTACCATAAGTTTTTTCTGATAAATTCAAAAGCTCAAAAGCTATAATTCAAATGATTAAATGATTATAAAAAACCTTTTTCACCTTCCAGTTAGGGGTAAGAGAAAGGTAAAGAAGTTCATTACAATGTTTTGTATAATTAGATAACTTATCCAACAAATGAAACCCAATTTGAAAGAAAAAGTGTTCGAGTACGAAAAATGTTCCTCTTTTTTAGGAGAGATTCCAGACAGTACAGAATCGAGAAGAAGGGAGTTGTTATCCCATAGTTTTTAAAACATTTCAAGCATTTGAAACCATATTTCCTAGAGAGGTAAGTAAGTAAGATTCAAGATCCCACCTTGTATAGCTCGAATACTTATTAAGCAGATGGAGCCTTATGTGAAATTTAATGTTAATCGGTAGCGAAAATTGTTTTTCGTGGGCCCTCCCCACTTTGCAGGGGAGAAAGGCAAATAAAAACAAGTTCTTAAAATCCGATTTTAAAACAATTATTGAAATAAAATTTCAGAACAAGTTTTAAAAAAATCATTTCTGAGAATCTAATCTTCTTTGTATTCCAATTATAATTTGATAGAAAAGCTCTCGTTATAAAGATAGCGAAAATTCATTTATAATGATAAAAGGTGTAGCCACGCAAACAGGGTCAGCTCGTGTTTTATAAAAGCTTTGGTGACCTAAATGTTACATCGATGTTTAAATAATAGGTCACGATGATAGTTCAAGGATAGAGCCAAATAGTCGGATTTTAGCTTTATTAGAATTCTGGTGATGTAAAGAACTTTTTTATGAATACTAATTCTATAGTCTGAACGAAGTAGTGCTGACCATAATAAAGGAAAATTGTTACTTGGGATACTATATTTAGAAAATAAAAAGTATCTCCTACTTCTAAAAAAGCTGATGGGATAGAGGAAGAACCCAAATGGAGCTATGGGATCATCACAAAAAAAGTTCCAAAACCGATCATAAACATTTTGTAGACTGGCCTAAAAAACTGACCTGTGCAAAATTTCAGCTCAAATTGGACTTGCTTAAGGGGTGACTCAAAGCGCTCAAAGTTTCGTTTTATCTGGACCCCTCAAATATCGCGTAAGGGGGGTACCAAAGGATATCTCACTAATCACTAATCGTACTTCCACAGCCAGAACTTATGTCTGAGTCCCAAAGAATAATACAAGTGTGTATTTATTCTTCTTGTCTTTGATTATGTTTTTCATTATTTTAACATAAAAACATTAAAATGATCAAAAACATAAAGTGGTTGGGCCTACCATGGAGCAGAGAACGCAGAGACATCTGGAACACAGGAACAGGAAGAAACGTGGACCACCAGTACCATACGTTTCAAATGGGCAGTATCGTTGGAAGCCTGCTAAGAAAATGCTCCTTGATGCAGAAACCATGCGTAATTTGAGGAAACTTCGTCAATCACCAAGACCATCATAGAGGGGCTGGAAATGATTTATTTAGTACACAGAAATCACAAAACCTGAGAAAAGAAACATTGTGAAGAATTTGATGCTATAAAAAAAATGATGATTTTAAAATTCCAATCTTATTTTTTTCTGTTTTGGATTTCAGTGTACAATCATATCTGGTCATCGACCAAGGATAAAGCGCCTTCACTCGCTCTTGAAAATAAAAAAAGAGAAACGGAAAATATTAGTAGAAAATAAAACCCTTCGAGGTCTGTTGGAGCTCGAAAGGTTTTTTTTAAATTTACCCTTAAAATAAAAATTTACTCATAAGACAACCTCAAAGGATTTCATTAACATATAAAGCACATAAGCTTCCAGTTCTTTACCTGTTCGAACATTCAAATACTTAGTTATTCACATACATACTTCTTATATTTTGATATAATGTTTCAAAAATCATGTAATAATTTAAATGAAAAATATGTGTTTTGACAATGTTCGATAATAAAGTTCATGATAGGCAATTCTATTTCGCAAGTAGGATTTATGAAGAGTGAAATTATCAATAAATACATTTATATTATTTTTTCTACAAAAATACTTATCGTGTGCCCGTTTCTCCTCCTGCAGAATTCCTCGGTAATTCTCAAAGCGTACACGAATTACAAAACCACATTTGCATGGCAAGCACATGATCCCATAAAACCCTTGCTTTTTTTTGAGCGCCCCTTTTTCACGTTAGAGCTGAACCGCTCCATTTAACAAGACTTCGGATGTATTTAATTTTCATTTTTTCTTCGATTTGTCGAGCCGTACGCAGAATTCTTGTTAGTTGGACAAAATCTCAGCAACCTGGAAATGTAATACCACAAGTTCGGCCCTCGCGAACTCTTTCTTCGTTTACTTATGGCTACAAGTGAAACAGAAAATACGCCACCAGGCAAAAAAAACTATTCCATCACGTCGCTTACGTAGCCGACGTTTAGCAACTTTATAAAATTTCACTTTTTTCGCGAAGAATTCACGGAGCTTCCAGTGCACAATTTTGAACTTTATCCCATCCATCACTTTTAACAATTGCATATCGATAAAAAGTTAAAAGATTTAAAATTTAATAAAATTTTCGCGGACGAAGAGAAAAACGCGTGCGGTTGGCAAGAAACATCGCCTACTTCTCTCGCGTAAGGGGGGTACCAAAGGATATTGGAAAAATCTAAACTATAATTTTGATCCAAATGTCGTAAAAATGCATGAAACGTCAAGATGTAACATATCATAAAAATTATATTTTGTTTGGTCAAAACTCTACTTTTTGGGATTTAGCCGTTTTTATGAAAACCAAATTAGCTCCAGAAAGTCGACTATTGGCAAAAATATTTTTCGAGATATAAGCAGATTTCGACGTTTCATAGATTTTAAGTCATTTGGTATCAAAATAAAAATTTCGATTTTTTTGTTTCCTTTGATCCTCCTTTGGTGATTTTTGAAAGTCCAAAACACTGAAACTTTGAACGCTTTGAGGCAACCCTAAATCGAGTCCGATTGAGCTGAAGTTTTGCATAGGTTAGTGTTTAGGGCCAATCTACAAAATGTTTATTGTCGGTTTTAAAAATTCGAAATTTTTGCAACCCAAATATATTCTCCAAGCTATTAATACCTTATTTGGGTTTTTTGCAAGTAAGTTTTTAAAAAATAAATATAATCTGCCAATAGTAATAAATTAAACCAGTTTTCTTGTTTATTCAAACTAGTCTAGCTTGAAAAAAATATATGTAGGCCCCTTCTCGAAAAATAGCTCAAGTCCCTCTGAAGGGAAAATCCGGCTTAATTTGAAGTAAGTAAGTTTCAAATATTTATGGATAAAGGAATATGTGAGCTCAAATCAAACACTGCGCAGGGGTTTTTTTTTTCAAGAGTGTACCTATAAAAAAACAGGAACCGATAATTCAAAAACCAGAGAAGCACGAGGCGTAAAACAATTTTACCTCATGTTTACTTGCTTTATTAGGCTCGATAAGTTCATTTCTTCTGTTTCAGAGTACCAACGTTTGTACTGCAACTTTTTGCAAGTGTAAAAGCAAACAAACGCAAAAGGTCGTGATTTAAAGTGCAATATCTTAAATGTTCGATCTTTCTCGTTTTCTACCATTTTTTTTTACTTCAGTCCCAGAGCTTTTTCATAATATCGGTTTTTCACTCTCTTCGCTTGTGTTTTTTTTTATCTTTTGCTGTGTCTGATTCAAAGCATTTTTTTTCTTTGCATCCCTCACCCAACCGAATTGAGACAAATAATAAGATCATATTGTACGGCCCCGTTGAACCCCTATCGAATGTTTACCGAAAGAGGACGAAACGGAGCAATGAGAGCAAAAAAAAGCAGTGCAGTCCTAAAAGAATGCGATAATTATAACGTATTTGCGGTGAGATATTTTAAACGACGTTGTTTGCGCCCGGCCTGGCGTTGGACTCCACATAGTGGGTGAGGTTTGGATTGAAAAGTTTCAAAAAACTTTGAAAAAAAAGTTGATTGTTACAGTTTAAAGCCTCTAAATTAAAGTATAGACATCCCATAAGTTTTAAAAAGTTGTTTTTATTTCAGAATACCAAACGTAAAATTAAGAAATCAAAATGAGAAGTAAGTTTTCTGAATTCTTAATCCCCAATCGAAATTCGCATACACTGTTCGAGATGGCGGAAACACGCAATCGAAAATCGTGTACAACTTACCTCGTTACGTTGGAATTAATATGGTACAAATTGTTTGTCTTTCGTGCTTTGGTACGGGACTTGTCTTCCGGGAGACCAGCCGCCTGACTGGTTTTGATTCGGTCCTATCGAAAGGTAATGAAAATTTTACACCAAGATAGTGGCGGAATTGATTTCTTCATTATGGACTGTGCCCATAATGCTTTAAAATAAATAAAAACTGATTAGGTTAAAATCAATTTTCAAATAAAACGCATAATTTAAATATTGACCTCCAGGATGATTACATTTTTTGGTACATTTCTGATATCTTTCGTCAAGAACTCTTGAGTACTTTAATCAAAAGTTTTTCCTGCCACAAGCAATCAGACCAGAAAATAACAAGGCTCACAAAAATTACTACACAAGATGTTAAAATCGGAATGAATTCCCCAGTATACTTAGTCTATTGGGGTTTTCACCGCCAAATGGGTTTTGGGTCGAAAACTTCCACGAAAGCTGCGGGTTGAGTAAAAACTTTCCGGAAAACAGCTTGTTCCTCTGCAACTAACCTTCTCATTCTTGCGGGTGAGCCTCGGACGCGTGGAGCTCGTGGCCCATAAATATTTCCAACTAAACCTCTCGCGGATCACACTCCTCAGAGCAATTTTGTTGGTTCCAAACTTGGCCGACGGATTTCTTGGCAGCCTGGTTTTTGCGGTTGCTTCCGACTTTTAGAACAGTCTTGTGCTACTGAAAACCAACATTGGAAAAGCTACGTGAGTGGGTGTTATAACTCTACAGGAATGCACAGTAGTTAAGTCATCAGCTGGGTTCCAACAGCAGTTTTTGATTTATCTCTGCCAAGTTTGGCTTAGCCAATCGTACCCCAATCCTCATCCTCTCCAAGCTAGGGTTTCCTGTCATCACCACCTGTCTTTTCCTGCCGCCAATGTCTCAACGGCTCATTTGATCTGGGAACTGTTAAAAGGTCTGCTGACGAAGTATAGACAGTTGTTGTCTAAAGCATCAGACAATCGAAATTTTCCATATGGTTCTCTCCTGTAACCATCAATATTGCTCTGTTGCTTGAAGAATCACATGTCTGGTAATTAATTCGCTTAGCTGATTTCGAGTTGTCGTGATGCAGACTGCGTATAATTAGGTACCAACAAAATAAACGAGCAGCCCCATACTAAAGATGATTTTTTTTCTGAAGTCCTTTCCAAATTGTTTTTCCCTGAAATCTTGCAACATTTCTGCTAGTGAACTCTGAAAATTGCTTTTAAAGTATATGGAACATTGACTTTAAAAAATATATATGTTCTTAAGATCTAGAAAGCGCGTGAGTTTGTGCAATTTCATTGATGTAGCAGATTTCCTAGAAGAATTTTCATCAATTGAGCGCCTTTGAGGGAATTTGGGATTGAGGGGATTTTTCATTTTGGTTGAAATATGAATTAATAAAGAAGATTTGTTGTTATCCGGAGATCAATTTCAAGCTTATTCCATCGGAGAATCTGATTTTTTTTTCTTCAAATGTGCGTTGGAACATATTTTTTTTATCTTTTCCATCTAAAGAGAGATATCATCCTTAAGTAATAGGATTTTACCATTTTTTATTTCTATAAAATCAGTCGAAACTAAAGAAATTCACCAAAAATATTTCCGAACATGCATTTCAAAGCTTATAGTAAATTTAAAAATTGATATTGTATTTCTTTAAATCAGTAGATTCTAATAAGGCTGGAACAAATATTAATTCTTTTGTCGACGCCATCCCCCCCCCCCTCCCCACCACTCCTTCGAAAACTCGTTGGGGAAAATATTAAAGTTTGAAATATTCTATGAAAATTCCAAAAAAATCAAATATAGTAATGATTACAAGACCAAAAATTAAAAAAAAAACACAATTTTCACGATTTTTTTCTAGAGCTATCGTTCAAACAAATGTTTTCAAATTTTTTGCATTATACAAAGCATTGTTAAAAGAACATTTAGTAATTTTTTCGTAGAAACATATTGAAAAATGAGCCGGTGACGGAGCACTTTCGAGGATGCCTTTTAGAAAACAGGATTTGCGGTGGACACTGTATCTCAGCACAGAATCATCTGAGGTCAAAAAATCAGAGCAAAATATTTTAAATAGATGTTTTTCTGGACCCCAACGTTTTTATTTAACTTAAACATTTTTTTATGAAATTTTTGTGGCTGTTTGAAGTAAAAACTACGTTTTTTCACGAAAAAAACCGCCATTTTTCACCTGTAAAATCTCCCCAAAGTTAAAAAAACATAAAAGAAAAACGTTGGGGTCTGGTATTTTATATGTAGAAAATATGTTCCAAATTTGAAAAGAATCGGATAAGTAGTTTTCAAATGACGATGTCCACTGACTTTAAAAATGTGCTTTCGAGAAAAACGCGTTTGACGTTTCTGCTCTTGCTTTCTTGCAGTATTAGATAGGAGGAGATAAAGGCCTATAATTTCTACAGTTTTGCTTCAATTGACTTGAAAATTTGACACAACATTCTTGAAATGTTTTACAATAAGAAAATAAAAAATAAAAAATCGATTTTTTGAAAGTGTTAGGCCCTAACCCTCCCCCAACTTAAAATCTTCAACGTTTTAGAAATTTAATCTTCTATTCAGTGGTAAACCAGATTGCTTAATCAACGGGGCGCGTTTTGAGAAATTTGAGTGAATAAGGAAAAATCCCGTTTTTTTATCTGTCCAAGCCAAAGTTTAAAGGAAAATGATTTTCACTATGAAGAATATGAACCATACTACCTTTTTTTTTTTCCTAGAATAAATTAAAATCAATGGAAAACCCGGAAAATTTCTAAAAGGTTAAAAAATATGAAACTTTTGACTTCCATGTTCCATTTTTAGACCTGACATCTCCAAAACTTTGTTGCAATACCAACAAATCAACGAAGGTGTAAATTTTTAATTGGGGCGTAATTCAGAACCAATATTGAACATTTCTAACAATTTTTGTCAGCTTTAGGCTAATAAACTACAAGCAGGTAAAAACAAAAAAAAGTTTCAGTTATTGTGCTGCTCATAGAGTAGACAGGAAGTGAGAGTGTTTCAGATATTTATTAGAAAAATTTAAGTGTTAATCGTTAAAAACCTGTAATACTTTTTATGATGATAATTGATTGAAGATTACATTTTTAATGAATTTGTGTATTTGTTTCCGAAAATCATTTCTTTAATTTTAGTTCTAGGTCCAATGAAGGGTACCGGTTCAGTGGTACCAAAATAGGAACATTAGGTTCAAAGATGGAAATTTTGACCATCCATATCTTTGCGAATCTTTCAATAACGGCGAAACTTGTGTTGACAATTTCCATTAAAACTAACAGATAAGATCATGACTATAATTAAATTTCCTGAAAGATATAAATCTCCCGTCTGTCTTGCAATTTATTCCAATTTATTTGTTTTTTGCATTATTTTTAAATACCCCCCCCCCCCCCCCCTCCTTCCTGCGGGCGATGTTCCAACTCCGAATGACAAAAGAAATATTGAAAATTTGTTCCGGCCTAATAAACCATTTATTTGTCTTACATTAAGTAAAAAAGCTTAAAAACCTTCAAGCTTCGCAATTCTCAAGTCTTGGAGTCTTCAAGCTTTCACATTTTCATGTTTTCGAACCTAAAAGCCTTAAAATATTCGAAACTTTAAGCTTTTTTAAGTCTTGAACCCTTCAAGTTTTCAAGTCTTCAAGTTTCATGATTTTAGGTTATCAAATCTTCAAGACTTTAAGTTTTCCGGTCTTCAAGTCTTTAGATCTTCAAGTTCTCAAACTTCCAGGTCCTCTAGGCGTAAACCTTTAATTTAACTTCAAGTCTACTGGTTTTCAAGTTGTCTATTACTTGAGTCCTTCAGTCTTCAAGTCTTGAGATCATCGAGTTTTCAAGCCTTCAGCACTTCAGATGTTCGAGTTTTCAAATCTTTAAGTGCTCCAGTTCGTAGGTCTTCACTTCTACACTCCTTAAGCCTTCAATTCTCAAGGCTATCAAGTCTTCAAGTCATCAAATCCCCAAGTTCTCAAGCCTTAAAGTCATCATGCCTTCAAGTCTTCAGGTCTTTACGTTTTCGGGTCTTCAAGTTTTCAATCCTTGATATCCTCAAGTCCTTAAGTCTTCAATTTTTTAAGGCCTCAAGTCTACTTGTTTTCAAGTCTTCAAGTTTTCAAGTACTTAAGTTTTCAATTCTAAAGATTATCAAGTCTTTAAGTCTTCAAGTCCTCAAGTCCTCAAGCCGTCAAGTCATCAAGCCTTTAAGTCTTCAAGTCTTTAAGTTTTCAAGTCCTGAAGGCTTCACTTCTTAAGGTTGTCAAGCCTTCAATCTTCAAGTCCTCAAGTCTTCAAGCCGTCAAGTTATCAAGCCTTCAAGTCTTCAGGTCTTTAAGTTTTCAAGTCCTGAAGGCTTCACTTCTTAAGGTTGTCAAGCCTTCACTCTTCAAGTCCTCAAGTCTTCAAGCCGTCGAGTCATCAAGCCTTCATGTCTTCAAGTCTTCAAATTTTCTAACCTTTTAGTCTACTGGTTCGAAGTCTTCAATGTTTAGGTCTTCAAAATAACTTGTTTCCATATCTTTGTTTGTTCAAGTCCAAAAACTTTCAAATCCTCAAGCCATCAAGTCCTATAGTCCTCAAGTCTTGAGGTCTTCAAGTCTTGAGTTCGTCAAGTTTCAGGTCTTCAAGTTTTCAAATCTTCAAGTTCTATAGTCTTAAAGTCATCAATTTTCCAAGGTTTCATAATGACTGATTTTCAAATCTTCTTGTGTTCAAGTCTTCAATTCTTCGAGCCTTCAAGCCTTCAAGACCTTGCGTCCGTTGGAAAAGATAATGACAAATTTTAATGTGAAATTGTCCTGAAATTGAGAAGTTGGGACAACCCGTTTCGATTATATGAGTCGTCTAGCTGGTTTCGTAATAGTAAAAAAATTGTGATCAGATCAAAAACTATCTGAGAAGAACTCTAGACCAACCATGAGGAGAACCCATGTTAGAAGTAGTACAGGGACGATAATTCGCAGCCATGTTCATTCTGGCCGGTTCCGGAACGAAATATGCTAAAGTTATCGGATCGAGACTTGCGGCACATTAGAAGAAAAACTATCGGTCTCAAGATAAAATAAATCCATAAGAGAAGCGATTTGGGACACTTAGACATATTTTGCTTCTTTTCCTATGGATTCCTTTCATCTTGAGGCCATGAGCTTTCTTTTTTGTATTCATGCCGCAAGTCTTAATCCGTTAACTTTCCCAGACAACCATTTGGTGGGTATTTCGAATTTGCAACGCAAATATACGTGCAAATATAAGTGTAAACATATCGTACATAATGTAGCAAAACCAGTATATACGTATCATTTTGGAGGCCATATAGGTACATTAGCAAACATATTCTTGATTTGGATTGTATTAAATAACGATTTGCACGACTTGTCATGCGCATCATTTACGACTACCCTGATTCTTTTTGGAATATACTATGACAATTTACATCATCATATAGATGATTGAGGTTGTAATATACGACATTTTTGTAACAATATGGAAAGTTTGACGACTTATTCGGCCGTCTTTTGCGACTTGAGTGCAGGGCTCTCATTTTCCGTCAGTTGAAAAAGAATATTTTTTTTTGGGATTTTAAAACAATTGGTTTATTCATCCCCAAAAAATAATAAAAATAAGATTATTTCAAAGAAATGTGTTTTTTGCTGTCAAATTCAAGTTTATATCGTACACATTTATTATTTGCCTGATTAGCGCCTGGACTTGATCCCCTGACGATTCGATCAGCAGCTCATGATGGTTCCTCGACGCTATCTGGAATATATAAATTCAAGGAGTTTGCTTCAAAGGCATTAAACCAAAAGCAAATCGTTTATTTCTATAACTTAAATCTTTTAAATCGTAGAACACGTCATCGATGATCTAAAAATAGAACAACATTTTGAAGCCTCCTTTAATACGATTCCAATCATCGATGTCCCACTATCATAAACGATTTTATTGAACTTATTTGTATTCTTTTACGATTGCCAGCATGTTTTACGAAAATCAGACATGCGAATTAATTTGCATATGTATACGATTGCATGCACATTATTACGAATCAATGCAGTTATATAAGTTTTTTATTTCGAATTATTTTATGCATATCACGACCGAATTTCTCAATCACGGCTGATCACCGTATATCAGTCGTTTCACGGATTTTTTGCGAATTGTCGTACACAAAGGTCGAGTTCATATGTACATAAATACTTCTTGTCGTAATAAAATCATGCAATGCTTTTAAATACGATAAAGAATATGCATCGACCGCACATTGTATGTAATGTGCAGATATACAAAAATGAGTATAAATAACATTCTATACGATGTAATCTGTAAAAGAAAATACGACTTCTGGTTGTCTGGGTTGTCATATATCGTACCGGAACTGGCCAAATTGGCCATGGCCACGATCCAGTGTTTCCGAATTGCTTCACTGTACAAAAATGGTCATTATCGTTTTAGGTGTGCGACAACGACAAAGTACATTTTATTTTGTCATGGAAGGTTCAAGAAGGAACAGTACCATTATTATTTGTTAGAAGGTGATTTTCGATTCACTGTTTGTAACTAATATCTAATAGGCCATTGTTATTGTCGTTAGCGTCATTTTTCGTCATCTTCTGTAAATTTTTAGTCAATTTAATTATTTTTTCAGCGTGTTTTAGACATTTTTAGAACTTTTTATGATATGTTGATAATGTTTGATTTTTTTTGTCGTTTTTTTATTGTTTGTCATTTTACATATACTTTTACATATTTTTAATGAACGAAAAACTAAATGTAGATCGCTGAAATGTCAAAAAAAAAGTTTTCTGTGATAATCTGAAATTGCTGCCAAGTTATGAGTCATTCAAACCTAACCTCAAACAACAAATTTTTGCTAGTTCCAGAGCTCGTAAGCTGAATAGCCTAAGGTTGCCAGATTGCCTGGTTTAATCCGGGTTTGCCCGGATATTTAATACAAAATTAAAGAACAATCCAGCCCGACCCGGTTGCCCGGATATCATTGAAAAATACCTGGATTTTGCTCGGACTTTTTCACTTTATTTGGCTAAAAAAACAAAAAAAATTAAAATGTGTTGTAAAATTTTTTATTAGCCACCAAAACAAAAAAAATGAGCAGATTTTGCAAAAATAATCATGAAAGGATTTTGCGAAAACTTAAATGCGATTTCAAATTTGTTTTATGAATTTTGATGAAAAAGTTATTTTTTTCAATTCTTTTAACTTGATTTTTGTTGAGTAATTTCTGGGTTTTGAAAAAATTTTCCCGGATATTGCCCGGATTTTTGGTCTCGATTTAAAAATTGAATGCCCGGATTTTGCCAGGTTTTTTTACGAAAAAATGCCTGGATTGTCCGGCTCGGATACGTGCTGAAAAAATTTTGGCAACCTTAGTGTAGCCAGTACGAGGCAATGAGACTGATGATTTCTGATGGACGACAAAACTTATGAAATACTCTATTTAACACTAGAAGGACCGGCAAATTGAATATACCTATTCGGACCGTGACCAGTCAAAATGACTGGTAACGGGGAAATTTTTTCTATCAATATATTTTTAATTTTTTTCTTTTGAAGTTATTTTGTTATTGATTAAATAACATTTTTGTTATAAAATTGAAATATTTTTTCACCATGGGTGCTCGGAATCACCTCAGTTTGGCATAGTTGACGAATGCGTGTATGTCATAAAATAAATATGTCAAATTATTATCAAAAAATTAAAACACATTATCAATCTAATAATAAAAACATGTTAGATGGCTATGGCTATTGATCATGGGTGCACGGTTTCACTTCAGTTTTGTTTTAGTAGATACTTTCTAGCATCCATCGCTCTGAAATGTTTCAACCCGATGCCTATAAATTATACCTGATATTGTAGGTTTTGAAGCATATTTTTTATATAAGTAGAGCAATTTACCATGGGTGCACGGATTCACCGCCATTCATCCAAAATCAATTTTTTTTGCATGTTAAAGGTAAAGAATAAAGACTTTTATAGATTCAAATGAAAATTTGTGTTATATACATGGTTTTTCAGTATATGTGCACGGATTCACCGCGTTTTAATCAAATATTGGACTTTTTGCAATTTTTTAAAAAGCATTATTACAAATCTTAACTAAACCAAAGTCGAAATCATGTCTTTCATGCTGAGACATAATTATTTAAATAATGATTTTTATTTTAAGCTCCGTTTTTCATTCCTGGAAAAGAATAGTTCAATTATATCTTAAAATAAAAAATTTATTTATTTATTATTAAAAAACAGGTTTTTGCCATCGTATATTTATCTGATAAGATCTAATCAACATCCAAGAAATGGAAAACGGTTATCATGGATCGAGTGAATTTTAGGAATTGTATGCATCAAGTTATGTCGTGCGACGGAAAACAGTGGAAATAAAAATAATGAATCAACATTGTCAAATGTACACATTGATTTGTTTTTCCTTAAAAGTTTTTCGATTGACTAATGTTGCATTTCAAATGCCTATCATATCTAACTCAAAAATATTTTGTGTTCTGGAGCAAGTTGAAAATTATTTATTTCCATATAATTAACAACGGCGAATTTACAGCCATTCCGTGCACCCATGTTGAAAAATCTTAGTGTGGGCTATCAGATGGACTGGCGTGAGTCTAGTCTAGGTATGCCAGGTGTACTGTGTTCGATTCCCAGTATCGGCAAGAAACTCTAGGGTTCTAACCCCGTAAGTTGCCGACAGGTAAAATGTGTTTCCTCTTATAATAAGAATGTTCAATAAGAATGTTCAATCAGTTGCCAGTTTCATACACGGGTGCCGGAATACCTGTAAAGGAACTTGAATTGGAAATTTGTCGAACCTAATAATCTAAGAATGCATGTGAATACATACTTGGGCAGAAATTGCGGTGAATCCGTGCACCCATGGTGGATAGAATAATCAAATATAAACAAAATCATTTAAATTGTTCAGTTCAATAGACATAAGATCTTCAAATTTGAATGAATAAGTACACAATTCATAATTATTTTACTCATACTAGTTCAGTATAAAACTTATTTATCACCTAAAATTACTCGATTACTCGATTTACACGTATTAAAACTAACATAACTTTTACAAATCTTGATGAAATTTCGCCAAATTTTGACAGAAAGTTTGATTATAGTTGAGCAACAAAACAGACCAAAAAAATTGGGAGTCAAGTGATTGAAGCGCCACACAGCGCACAGTGGTCCAAAAGGGTCTGAAATGGAACTTTTTTCCTGGTGCTTTTGTCTTTCATTTTGGCTATTAGATGTCTTCAGAACATTTACTAGTAAGATTGTTTCCCATAACGTAAAAGTATCAAAAATTAGTCACAGCCTACTACGATAAAAATAAAAACACTAACTTTTTTGTTTGAAGAGATAGAGATCAAATTTGTTCTACAAAGTTGTAGATATCATCAAAATATGAAACTTTGCTGAACAAACAAGAGCTCTGTCTCTATTCAGTGCAGAGTTATAAAGCTTTTAGTTTAAAACATACTTAAAATTTGTTTTTTGTACTTAACTATTGTAAATTTTGAACTTACATAAATATGATGTTCACAACATTTATTGCGATGCTTAATACGCACATTTTGCACTAGATTTTAAGTCTCTACGACCTTCTCTTCCGAAGTAATCGAAATTTCAAGTTTTATTTTTCCTAAATTTCACCAATTTCTGGGGTAAAATGGGGCAAGTAGATCCATAAACTAAATACCACATCTTGAAGTATAATTCAAGTACTATAAACTAAGCCAGAAACTATTTGTCTCCACGCACCCGTTTTTGAGAACGGTCGGCATAAATTTGTTGAATTCTTAGATTTTAACGAGAAAATAGAGTTTTATTGTCATCGTTGAAATAATAACATGCTTAAAATTCACATAACTTTATCAGTTTTCAACTGAAATCATCAAATAGCACATCAAAACGCATTGAAATTTTATCACCTTTTCAAATTTATTATTTAAAAAAAAATTAACAAAAAGCATTTCCAGTTAAAACCGTAAAAACGCTTTAAAAACTGTTTAAGTCTTCAAACGGTATCATCAAAAATTCTCTAAAAAATACCATTCAATAGCTCGTTTGTTGTTGCAACTTTCATTTGAAGACATCAAAACAGATAGTTCATTCCTTGAGAAGATATGACAGAATTATTAACAATCAATCTCTATTTTCTCGTTGAAATCTAAGAATTCAACAAATTTATGCCGACCGTACTCAAAAACGGGCGCGTGGAGACAAATAGTTTCTGGCTTAGTTTGTAGTACTTGAATTATACTTCAAGATGTGGTATTTAGTTTATGGATCTACTTGCCCCATTTTACCCCAGAAATTGGTGAAATTTAGGAAAAATAAAACTTGAAATTGCGATAACTTCGGAAGAGAAGGTCGTAGAGACTTAAAATCTAGTGCAAAATGTGCGTATTAAGCATCGCAATAAATGTTGTGAACATCATATTTATGTAAGTTCAAAATTTACAATAGTTAAGTACAAAAAACAAATTTTAAGTATGTTTTAAACTAAAAGCTTTATAACTCTGCACTGAATAGAGACAGAGCTCTTGTTTGTTCAGCAAAGTTTCATATTTTGATGATATCTACAACTTTGTAGAACAAATTTGATCTCTATCTCTTCAAACAAAAAAGTTAGTGTTTTTATTTTTATCGTAGTAGGCTGTGACTAATTTTTGATACTTTTACGTTATGGGAAACAATCTTACTAGTAAATGTTCTGAAGACATCTAATAGCCAAAATGAAAGATAAAAGCACCAGGAAAAAAGTTCCATTTCAGACCCTTTTGGACCACTGTGCAGCGGTCGATCCGAGAACTTTTTCTACAAATTTTCATGACTTCGCATCGAAAATCAATAATTTTATAGCGAATGACACACTCCTGCCCACCGTAAATCAACTGAGGCTCTTTGTCTTGAATGTAGATTGCAAATTAAACCAAAAGCAAGCGAAAAAAATTTATCTTGTTTGAGTTATAGGTTTGTGAATTTCACCAGTCATTTTGACTGGTCACGGTCCGAGTGTACATGGCGAAATTTTTCTCGCTTATTAAAAGAGCTATAAAAAATAAAAATACACAGTTTTTTAGAGATTCAAAATTCATGAAAAGTCGTATTTATTGCGAATTTTTAGAGCGTAGTGTTTAAAAGATATTCAACAAACAAAGCGTCCCACCAGTCATTTTTACTGGTGCGGTCTTTCTAGTGTTAAAACAAATGCCAGCGTTTGAAACATGTTTGTTAATATTAAAGTATGTATTTGCTGGTTGTTTTGTGAAAAATATAATGATTTGCCAAGATTCTGCTCCTGTGGAACAAAACAACAATTTTCAAAACAAAACATTTGATTTTCGCTGTATTAAAAGCCTTATTTTTATTAGAGACGTTTAAACCAACTTTTGGTTATTCGCGTTTTTTTAAAATCCTGATTGTTGTCAGATTTTTCCAGTTGACATTCTATTAAAAACGCTTTTGAGTGATTTACAAAAATCAAATTTTTATTAATTTCGAAACACCTGTATCCACTAGATTGCCTTCAGTTTCATTTAAAAGAGAAATATTGGACCAAAAAGTAACAGAAATTTAAAAAGGAGGATGCATCTACCTAAAATACAGATAAGGCGAAGTATAAGTTGGAAAAATGATAAGTAATTTTTTTCAATTTTTTCATGAATTGTTTTTTTTTCATAGAAAGTATTTCGATCAAATGAATGGTTTTGAGATACACGCATTCGTAACTGTCCTATTTCTAAAAGAACTAAACTTTAGAATCTCCACAGGGATTTTTTTTTTCAAAATTTAAATCATTTTTTGGAATGGTAGCAAAGAACACTGGGTCATCCCGGAGATCACTCTAAGTTTTGTTGATCCAAATTTCTTATAAACCTTAAAATTAGATGTTTTTGTCAACATTCGGGTTCTGTATCTAATTTATTGATCTTGAATTAAAGTTTGGATCATCACTGGGAAAAATTCTGATTCGAATTTTGTTTTTTTCATTTCAAAGCTAAACTTGATACATTTTCCATACTCGATACTCGAAACACACCATTTCGGAATTTGAAAAAAAATATTAAAATTACAAACCATTTTTAAGACATGAATTTGAAATTTATACTTCCTATGCAAAATAATCCGTGAGAACCAGAATTGAAATATCAGTTTTATGTTTCATCATTCACGATTTTCATTTAGATTCACAAATTGAACTTCGAAAAAATAAGTGAAGGATTTCTGGTTGAAAGCTCTGATACAAATTCCAATTTTTTGTTCATAAGGCAGGGACAAAATGGAAATCCTTCTTTTTGCTTAGAATTCTAACGTCAAGGTTGGGGGGAGGTACTGGGAAATAGTCCATATTTTGAATAAATTGGTCAAAAGCTAGCACGCAAAAAACTGGCATAGAATCTTAAAATTGAAAATAACGAATAAGGCCGAAATAAATTTGAAATCCTTTTTTTTTGTCACTTTCAATTGACGCATATTGTTTATGTTTAATCAAAATCCACGAGCTTCAGATTTGAAAAAGAAACTTTTTTTTAGCGCATCAAATCGAATTTGCTGCTTACCAATCTGCCGTTCGTTGTTTGTTTGTGAAACAATTCTGCAACAGGGTGTATCTGAATTTTCTTTTTAGTTTAGTGAATACTTTTTGGATTGATGATATTGATAACAATTTTTCATTATTTTTCAAAATAAGTAACACTAAGTTATGAATGTATAGAATGTTTTTTGAATAATTTTAACTTGTTATTGTTCGTTATACATTGAAATCTGTGAACCTCACCCTGGGTGCGACTGCAACGTTTTCGATTCCAAACACCGTTTCATGCAAAAGTCATGTAAAATTACAACAACGCACAGTTTTTTTTCAGGGCTGCGATATAATAAACAACCCATCTGACCGAATTTTACATGAAATCAAATTTTACATGAAATGTAAAGCAGCTAAAAAATAAATGATAAATTTTAGTTGGCCATTGCACTTAATCTTCAAGTGAATATTCAGTTAGAATTGTATTATATTGGTTTTTTGTTGAATATTACTTATATACCAGACTCTTCAAAAACAAAGTTTCAACCTTAGATCTTAAACGTTAATTGAGTTAACAAGAGTAGAAAATAAATCGGATTTGAACTGCAAACTTAATAAGCTACCATTATTTTTTAATATTTGGTGAATTTTCACCAATGCTTTTAAAGGTTTAGCTTGTGGTAAAAAAGAATTATCATTCAACTTGCTAATTTATACAGAATTGAAAAGTTTTTCTTAACATTGAAACTACAAAAATTCCTTTGTTGTTTTTAGAAGTGGTATTATTTTGATGAAAAGAGTGGTAAAAACGTGAAATAATACAACTTTTTTAATCAATAGTTTTTTCCCGCGGTGTTTTATCTTGCTCATCTGTACACATTCGAAAACCAAATTACCACTCTCCGTTATACAGCTTTTCACGAAAAACGTAGGAAAATTGAGGTAAAATAAAGGTTTCAGAGTAATCTGATTTTAAAACGGTTTATTTAGCTCATTCGATTCCTCGTATATCTTGCCTTTCGTATAGAGAGGTAGAGCAAACGGTTATTTGGGGTTATCATTCCCATGTTGGCTCTTTGGCCTAAATCAGTGGTTTTCAAAGTGGTCCCTACCGCCCTCAGGGGGTCGTTGAGAACCTACAAGGGGCGTAGAAGGGCACAAAGTCGCCAAATTTTCGTTGCATTTCGAAACAAATTTAATCCAAAATTCCCTAAGGGGGCGGAGAGCTCTGAGAAATCGAGATGGGGAAAGCGAATAAATTTGAAAACCACTGGCCTAAATCATCCCGCTTAAGACATTCCGATGAAATCGAAATTCACACAATTTGTCACGTGATGGTATTTTTTGATTTTGTGCGCTCGTTTTCTGTCACTTTCGAGAGCTTGTACTTGTCAATTTCACCGGCAGCAGACACTCTTTTTTTTGTCTGTCACGTCGCCCTTCCTCTTCCGAAGGCAAACGACACATGTAATTGAAGAGCTTACTTACAACAAACCAAAAACGACCAAAGACATTGTTTTTTTTTTGTTTTTTTTTCGTTTCAAATCGATTGACGACCGTACCAAACCTACCGTTGACAAATAAACAAAAGACGAAAGACGAACGGATTACGTGATCAGAGGAAGCAATGACTTGTTTTTCGTGGTTTTCGGCTTTTGATGTTTTCCAGTTGGCAAATCTTTTTTGGTGGCGCTTTTTGAAATCAAAGCCTTCTGTGTTGGGTCCTCGACAACTTTGCCTGCTTTGCCCTTTTTCTGTTTTCTTTCAAGATTGGCGGTTTATTTGCCTTAAACATTTGTCACTTACTAACTGTAGGTTTGTTTTCCATATGGAGGTTTTAAATATTGGGTGAGCTACTCGACATTTATCTGTCAAATGTTATTTGAAGATGATTTTTTTGTCTGAGTAGCATAACCCGTGAAACCTTAAATTGTAACAATCTGTCGATTTAACTTATCATACTAAAAACCAATTCTGGTTAACTTTAGATGGTTTACGTGGTCAACTGGACGTGAGCATTAAAATTGTCATAGAAATCTCCGTAGATGGAAGGCAAAATTTTCTTCAGAATGTCTCTTTGTGCAAAATTTAACACATTTCATGGCTCAAATTTCATTAATTGCACCTTACAAATTCATCGCAGTTTTGCATTCACCTTGACTTCAAGAATTTGTTTTGCCTCTCCAGGGTCAGTGCATCACTACCTGCAATTGATCCGAAAACATATAAAAAAAACTCAAACTAAACACAATTCAAAACCATTGCCATCCCTGACACAATGTTATGCAAAACCGAAACCCAAACTATTCGGCTAATTTGCAAATTGAAAACCCCACACGATGCCGGACATCTGCAAAAGGCAGTAAAGCAATTAAAATTATCATATAAACCATCATTACCTGGGACCCTTTTTTGGGTTTGTTCGTTTACTTGTCTCCTCGCTTGTTTGCCAATTCCGCATAGGTGAGTGGGTGGGCTTGCCAATTTTTGTTTTCAGATAGCAAAAACCGAAAAATAGGCAAGGACTCTCGATTACGAAACATCGAAGGTCACTACCGCCATTAGGTGGGTTCCATTCTTGGTGCTCGTTTCTATATTTTTTTTTATTATTTTCGTTCAGGTGCTCCAACTTGACGAAGAAAGATTTTCCAGTGACATAACGCAAGGTGAAAGCGAAAGTCCTTGAAGATCATTAATTTTTACAGTCCTAGCTACTTTTATCTGTTTCAAGGTGACCCAATTTCTCCTCATGCAGTAATGTCACTTTTGTTCAATATATTTTTTTTTTGCACTTTTAAGATTTATGGTCCTGAATGCCCTCTTAACTTTCACACAACATTTGATTTTTAATTCGAAAGCGTTTCAGTTTCAAACATGGCGCTCGGCTTCTATTCTCTCATACCGAACCGCCTAGTCTGAATTGTTGTGATTCTCCCGAATCAGGCCCGTTTTTCGTCCCTCATCCCAAAAATGACAACCTACAAACACGCAGACGAGATATGTATGTTCGCAGTCTCTCTTCCCTATGGCATCCTCTTATTGTAGGTATGTCACCATTTCTTTTGCTTCTTCCTTTTCGTCCTCTCTCCCTTTCGCATTCTGTCTCTATCTCGCGGGCCTTGTTTTGATAATAAATCACCATTTTAGCATAAATCATTTCGTGTGACAACATTCTACTTTATCGTGTTGCCGGGTTGCTCTTCTTATTCGCTCTTGAGATGCTCAAGACCAATTTAGGGTGCTTCATTTAAAATTTGCTTTCGAAGATTTGAGAAATTTATTCATGTTTCATTCTTTATTTTAAGTTATCGCATTTTTTCCTCTTTCGTTCGAACTCATTCTTCATTCTTCATTTCTCATTTCTCATTTCTCATTTCTCATTTCTCATTTCTCATTTCTCATTTCTCATTTCTCATTTCTCATTTCTCATTTCTCATTTCTCATTTCTCATTTCTCATTTCTCATTTCTCATTTCTCATTTCTCATTTCTCATTTTTCATTTCTCATTTCTCATTTCTCATTTCCCATTTCTCATTTCTCATTTCTCATTTCTCATTTCTCATTTCTCTTTTCTTATTTCTCATTTGTCTTTTCTCATTTCTCATTTCTCATTTCTCATTTCTCATTTCTCATTTCTCATTTTTCATTTCTCATTTCTAATTTCTCATTTATCATTTCTCATTTCTCATTTTTCATTTCTCATTTCTAATCTCTCATTTCTCATTTCTCATTTCTCCTTTCTCATTTCTCATTTCTCATTTCTCATTTCTCATTTCTCATTTCTCATTTCTCATTTCTCATTTCTCATTTCTCATTTCTCATTTCTCATTTCTCATTTCTCATTTCTCATTTCTCATTTCTCATTTCTCATTTCTCATTTCTCATTTCTCATTTCTCATTTCTCATTTCTCATTTCTCATTTCTCATTTCTCAATTCTCATTTCTCATTTCTCATTTCTAATTTCTCATTTCTCATTTCTCATTTCTCGTTTCTCATTTCTCATTTCTCGTTTCTCTTTTTGCATTTCTCATTTCTCATTTCTCATTTCTCATTTCTCATTTCTCATTTCTCATTTCTCATTTCTCATTTCTCATTTCTCATTTCTCATGTCTCATTTCTCATTTCTCATCTTCTCATCTTCTCATCTTCTCATTTTCTCATCTTCTCATCTTCTCATCTTCTCATCTTCTCATCTTCTCATCTTCTCATCTTCTCATCTTCTCATCTCCTCACCTTTTCATCTTCTCATCTACTCATCTTCTCATCTTCTCATCTTCTCATCTTCTCATCTTCTCATCTTCTCATCTTCTCATCTTCTCATCTTCCCATCTTCGCATCTTCTTATCTTCTAATCTTCTCATCTTCTTATCTTCTTATCTACTCATCCTATCATCTTCTCATTTTTTCATCTCCTCGTCTTATCATCTTCTCATCTTCTCATCTTCTCATCTTCTCATCTTCTCATCTTTGCATCTGTTCATCTTCTCATCTTCTCATCTTCTCAACTTCTCATCTTCTCATCTTCTCATCTTCTCATCTTCCCATCTTCTCATCAGCTCATTTTCTAAACTTTTCATCTTCTCATTTTCTCATCTTCTCATCTTCTGATTTTCTCATCTTCTCAGCTTATCATCTTCTCATTTTCCCATTTATCATTTCTTATTTCTATTCTCTCATTTCTCTTTTCTAATTTCTCATTTCTCATTTCTCATTTCTCATTTATCATTTCTCATTTCTCATTTCTCATTTCTCATTTCTTATTTCTGATTTCTCATTTCTCATTTCTCATTTCTCGTTTTTCGTTTCTCATTTCTCATTTCTCATTTCTCATTTCTCATTTCTAATTTCTCATTTCTCATTTCTCATTTCTCATTTTTCATTTTCCATTTATCTTTTCTCATTTCTAATTTTCTCATTTTCCCATTATATCATTTTCTCATTTTCTCATTTTCAAATTTTATCATTTTATCATTTTCTCATTTTCTCATATTCTCATTTTCTCATTTTCTCATTTTCTCATTTTCTCATTTTCTCATTTTCTCATTTTCTCATTTTCTCATTTTCTCATTTTCTCATTTTCTCATTTTCTCATTTTCTCATTTTCTCATTTTCTCATTTTCTCATTTTCTCATTTTCTCATTTTCTCATTTTCTCATTTTCTCATTTTCTCATTTTCTCATTTTCTCATTTTCTCATTATCTCATTTTCTCATTTTCTCATTTTCTCATTTTCTCATTTTCTCATTTTCTCATTTTCTCATTTTCTCATTTTCTCATTTTCTCATTTTCTCATTTTCTCATTTTCTCATTTTCTCATTTTCTCATTTTCTCATTTTCTCATTTTCTCATTTTCTCATTTTCTCATTTTCTCATTTTCTCATTTTCTCATTTTCTCATTTTCTCATATTCTCATTTTCTCATTTTCTCATTTTCTCATTTTCTCATTTTCTCATTTTCACATTTTCTCATTTTCTCATTTCTCTTTTCTCAGTTCTTATTTCTCATTTCTCATTTCTCATTTCTCATTTCTCATTTCTCATTTCTCATTTCTCATTTCTCATTTCTCATTTCTCATTTCTCATTTTTCATTTCTCATTTCTCATTTCTCATTTCTCATTTCTCATTTCTCATTTCTCATTTCTCATTTCTCATTTCTCATTTCTCATTTCTCATTTCTCATTTCTCATTTCTCATTTCTCATTTCTCATTTCTCATTTCTCATTTCTCATTTCCCAATTCTCATTTCTCATTTCTCATTTCTCATTTCTCATTTCTCATTTCTAATTTTCTCATTTTCCCATTATATCATTTTCTCATTTTCTCATTTTCTCATTTTCACATTTTATCATTTTCTCATTTTCTCATTTTCTCATTTTCTCATTTTCTCATTTTCTCATTTTCTCATTTTCTCATTTTCTCATTTTCTCATTTTCTCATTTTCTCATTTTCTCATTTTCTCATTTTCTCATTTTCTCATTTTCTCATTTTCTCATTTTCTCATTTTCTCATTTTCTCATTTTCTCATTTTCTCATTTTCTCATTTTCTCATTTTCTCATTTTCTCATTTTCTCATTTTCTCATTTTCTCATTTTCTCATTTTCTCATTTTCTCATTTTCTCATTTTCTCATTTTCTCATTTTCTCATTTTCTCATTTTCTCATTTTCTCATTTTCTCATTTTCTCATATTCTCATTTTCTCATTTTCTCATTTTCTCATTTTCTCATTTTCTCATTTTCCTATTTTCTCATTATCTCATTTTCTCATTTTCTCATTTTCTCAATTTTCTTTTTTTCTCATTTTTTTTCATTTTCTTTATTTCTTTTTTTCATTTTTTCTAATTTTCTCTGATTCTCATTTTCTCATCTCCCAATTTTCTCATTTTCTCATTTTTTCATTTTCTCATATTCTCATTTTCTCATTTTCTCATTTTCCCATTTTCTCATTTTCTCATTTTCTCATTTTCTCATTTTCTCATTTTCTCATTTTCTCATTTTCTCATTTTCTCATTTTCTCATTTTCTCATTTTCTCATTTTCTCATTTTCTCATTTTCTCATTTTCTCATTTTCTCATTTTCTCATTTTCTCATTTTCTCATTTTCTCATTTTCTCATTTTCCCATTTTGTCATTTTTCTAATTTTCCCATTTTGTCATTTTCTTATTTTCTCATTTTCCAATTTTCTCATTTTCTCATTCTTTATTGTTTCATTTTCTCGTTTTTGCATTTTTTCATACTTTTCTTCAACAATTTTTTTTAACTATCCCATTTTTGCACAGCTCCTTTTCTGATTTACTTGTTTTCTCATTTACTAATTTTCAAATTTTCTCAAGAGAAAATTAGAAGATGAGAAGATGAGAAGATGAGAAGATGAGAAGATGAGAAGATGAGAAGATGAGAAGATGAGAAGATGAGAAGATGAGAAGATGAGAAGATGAGAAGATGAGAAGATGAGAAGATGGGAAGATGGGAAGATGAGAAGATGAGAAGATGAGAAGATGAGAAGATGAGAAGATGAGAAGATGAGAAAATGAGAAGATGAGAAGATGAGAAGATGAGAAGATGAGAAGATGAGAAGATGAGAAGATGAGAAGATGAGAAGATGAGAAGATGAGAAGATGAGAAGATGAGAAGATGAGAAGATGAGAAGATGCGAAGATGAGAAGATGAGAAGATATGAAGATGATAAAATGAGAAGATGAGAAGATGAGAAGTCGAGAAGATGAGACAATGAGAAGATGAGAGAATGATAAAATGAGAATATGAAAAGATTAGATGATGCGAAGCTGAGAAGATGAGAACATGAGAACATGCGAAGATGAGCAGATGAGGAGATGAGAAGATGAGAAGATGAGATGATAAGATGATGAGTTGATGAGAATATGAGAAGATGAGAAGATGAGAAGATGAGAAGATGAGAAGATGAGAAAATGTGACAATGAGAAGATGAAAAAATGAGAAGATGAGAAAATTAGAAGATGAGACGATGAAAAGATGAAAAAATGAGAAGATGAGAAAATGAGAAGATGAGAAGATGAAAAGATGAGATAATGAGAAAATGAGAAGATGAGAAGAGGAGATTAGCAAATAAGTACAGGATATGATATGAAATGAGAAGAGAAATGAACCAATGAATAAAAAATTAAAAAGGTGAGTAGCTGATGAACTCGAAGTTTTAAAATGAAAAGGTTAATAGTTGAGTTGATGAAGAGATGATATTTAAAAAAATATAATTTTGAGGAATTGATAAATTTAGGAAAACGCATCGATCGGTAAATGAAGAAATGAACAAAAAAAATTAAAATAATAAGAGGACTAGAGGCTGGGAATATTAATGAAATTGAAAATAGAAACTGCGATTAAAAAGTTTGGCCCACCTTAACAAACGCATTTTCCTATAAAGCGCTCAAGTTTTTTTGGGAGTTCCTCGATATCAAACTGAAGCCAGTAGAAAAAGTTAGTGCTGCCAAGAAAAAAAACCGAGAAAAAAACAGGGCAGTCTTCTTTGGGTTCAAGTTAAGCCTCTGGGCCCTGGCCTAGCTTGTTTGTTCGGAGAAGGTTTTTTTCGTTATTCTTTTAATCTCTAGACTCCGATTCTTGGTCCCGGTTTTTCTCCGGAATTTGTCGTCGCGGCCGTTGGAATGTTGTGCCGAAATCATGTTACTGCTGCCCCAAAACAAGGGGGAAAGGGGATTTGTGCTGTTTGTACAGCTAGTCGAGACGGTCTTTGACAGAATTAGCTACAAAACTAAATAAGGTTGTGAATTCAATGTTAATTGAAAAAAATTAACAAAATTAGGAATGAACACTAATATTTTTCAGCAAATAATTATTTACTGCGTAAAATGAAACTCACGAGCAGCTAGAGTGAACGTGAAAAGTTTTGCTAAGACAGTTTTTCATCTGTCAATTTGTGTCATTGAAAATTTTGACGGTCGCCATGGAATTATGGCTTCATCGTTTAAATGATCTATATAATATCAAAATTCAGCTCTTCAATCTTGGTTTAAAATTTTTAACATTTTTTTTTTCGAATTGTAAATTTCAATTTTTACATCGTTGTGGGATTTCGAGAAGACATAATTTGAAAGCTCAATCGAGCAAAAGGTGTTTCCAAACATCACCTCGTTTATATCCTGGCACCGAGAAACGATACAAGCTCCACGGAAGACTCAATTGAACTCGGTGAGTCCCAGTGTGAAATTTATAATGTGTGAAAAATATTACGGCACACACTCCACAGCTCATTCAGGGTGGCTGAAGCCAATTTCTTCCTTTCCCTCCATTGAAGTAGTGAGGCTCTTTTGCTCGGCTTTTGCGACCACACCGCCAGGGAATATTTATTCCATCAGCGTGGTTCTGCCAGCTAAAGAGACCGCACGACCTTCGCTCGAATCGGCGGCCATGCACAGTGGGTTAAAGTTATATGAAAATTTTTAATCACATCAGTCATTCTAGAAACATTTTTATAGATTTACTTTTCAGTACTTTGTATGATTCTAAAATTATCCCTTTTTTTCCTTGAAAATAAAATAACACTTGTTCACTGTTCAGCAATAAGAAACCACTGATTTGGCGAATGAGTGAAAACGATCTGCCACACGAGCTGGCGATTTCGTTCTAGCGTTTTTTTTTCTTCCGCTCTTCCTCCATATCGTGTTTGTCAAAAGGATGAGTTAAGAATTGGAAAAATTTTCCATCCCGATCACATAATAATCCCATAAATAAAATATTATTTATTAAGATAAATAAAGTCATAATAATAATCTTATTTCGCTTTCTTATGTTCTTATTCTTTTCGATCACTCCGACGAGGCAGAGAAGGGAGGACCAACAAAATCGCGCGAGGGTCTTGTTCCGGCGATATTTCTCTTCCCAATTCGCTGATGTGGTGGAGGGTTGAAGGCTGATTTTTTTTCTTGCTCTAGCGCGCGCCTCAAAAGCTTCGAGAGTATCAACCATATATTTTGGCACACAATCCAACGCGATCGCGATTTCGAAGCATTACGGTCGTGTTTTAACATAACTTATTTATTTGTTTTATATTTTATCATTTATCACTGAGCAGCGCCGTGGTCTTTTGCTGGGTTGAAGTTTTCTTTTCCGTGCTTTTCCATTCTTTCCCGTTTGAGGACGGAATGTTTCGGGAGTAAAATCTTTCCGCTTTGATGAAACTGAGGAAAGGTGAAAAGTTTCAGGTTTCGTCTCGTGCTCCGGGGAATTTCTGGGTGCGTTGACGAAGAAGCGAAACTCCTAGAAGGGATTTTTCTTTAAAAGAGAATATGAAATTTTGAAAAAAATATTAACGAACTTTGAGAGCAGCAAATCTGTGAAAGTATTGCAAATCTTCTAATCGAAATTTGACGGTCGCCATATGCAAAAAAAAAAAATATTTTCTTTTGTTCCGAATCATCCTGTTAAATGTTGATGATAAAACGTAAAAATTGTCAAAATTGTCAAAATTGTCAAAATTTTCAAAATTGTAAAAATTGTAAAAATTGTCAAAATTGTCAAAATTGTCAAAATTGTCAAAATTGTCAAAATTGTCAAAATTGTCAAAATTGTCAAAATTGTCAAAATTGTCAAAATTGTCAAATTTTGTCAAAATTGTCAAAATTGTCAAAATTGTCAAAATTGTCAAAATTGTCAAAATTGTCAAAATTGTCAAAATTGTCAAAATTGTCAAAATTGTCAAAATTGTCAAAATTGTCAAAATTGTCAAAATTGTCAAAATTGTCAAAATTGTCAAAATTGTCAAAATTGTCAAAATTGTCAAAATTGTCAAAATTGTCAAAATTGTCAAAATTGTCAAAATTGTCAAAATTGTCAAAATTGTCAAAATTGTCAAAATTGTCAAAATTGTCGAAATTGTCAAAATTGTCAAAATTGTCAAAATTGTCAAAATTGTCAAAATTGTCAAAATTGTCAAAATTGTCAAAATTGTCAAAATTGTCAAAATTGTCAAAATTGTCAAAATTGTCAAAATTGTCAAAATTGTCAAAATTGTCAAAATTGTCAAAATTGTCAAAATTGTCAAAATTGTCAAAATTGTCAAAATTGTCAAAATTGTCAAAATTGTCAAAATTGTCAAAATTGTCAAAATTGTCAAAATTGTCAAAATTGTCAAAATTGTCAAAATTGTCAAACTTTTCTAAATAGTCCAGATTGTTAAAATTGTCAAAATTGTCAATATTGTCAAAATTGTCAAAATTGTCAAAATTGTCAAAATTGCCAAAATTGTCAAAATTGTCAAAATTGTCAGTATTGTCAAAATTGTCAAAATTGTCAAAATTGTCAAAATTGTCAAAATTGTCAAAATTGTCAAAATTGTCAAAGTTGTCAAAGTTGTCAAAATTATCAAAATTGTCAAAACTGTCAAAATTGTCAAAATTGTCAAAATTTTCATAATTGTCAAAATTGTCAAAATTCTCAAAATTGTCAAAATTGTCAAAATTGTCAAAATTGTCAAAATTGTCAAAATTGTCAAAATTGTCAAAATTGTCAAAATTGTCAAAATTGTCAAAATTGTCAAAATTGTCAAAATTGTCAAAATTGTCAAAATTGTCAAAATTGTCAAAATTGTCAAAATTGTCAAAATTGTCAAAATTGTCAAAATTGTCAAAATTGTCAAAATTGTCAAAATTGTCAAAATTGTCAAAATTGTCATAATTGTCAAAATTGTCAAAATTGTCAAAATTGTCAAAATTGTCAAAATTGTCAAAATTGTCAAAATTGTCAAAATTGTCAAAATTGTCAAAATTGTCAAAATTGTCAAAATTGTCAAAATTGTCAAAATTGTCAAAATTGTCAAAATTGTCAAAATTGTCAAAATTGTCAAAATTGTCAAAATTGTCAAAATTGTCAAAATTGTCAAAATTGTCAAAATTGTCAAAATTGTCAAAATTGTCAAAATTGTCAAAATTGTCAAAATTGTCAAAATTGTCAAAATTGTCAAAATTGTCAAAATTGTCAAAATTGTCAAAATTGTCAAAATTGTCAAAATTGTCAAAATTGTCAAAATTGTCAAAATTGTCAAAATTGTCAAAATTGTCAAAATTGTCAAAATTGTCAAAATTTTCAAAATTGTCAAAATTGTCAAAATTGTCAAAATTGTCAAAATTGTCAAAATTGTCAAAATTGTCAAAATTGTCAAAATTGTCTAAGTTTTCAAAATTGTCAAAATTGTCAAAATTGTCAAAATTGTCAAAATTGTCAAAATTGTCAAAATTGTCAAAATTGCCAAAATTGCCTAGTTATTATTTAAGATCTGATTTTTTAAATTTTGAATTGGTTGATGATTTTGTGAAAAGAAATCTTTAAATTCGCTTTCATAATAAATGAACACAATTTCAAATACTTTTCCATCCCAGAATGGTTAAATTTTCCTAGCGGATTCAAAGCGCCGAAAAAGACATTCATCACATGGTATAGCACATTTGGTGCGAGCACCCTCTGAGAACCAAAAGCCAAAAAAAAACCTAACGTAAGCCCGCTCAAAGCTGAAAGAAAGATCGCTTCTCCGTCAAATTGGCATATCCACACCGCCCCGAGTCAGCCTTCTTTTTTTGCCCGGTGATTCTTTGATGGAAAAGGTAAGCCCACATCCAGAAGAAGAAAAACCTTCCTTTCCCTCAAAGAACAAAGCGTTTTTCGTGCGAAATGTAATCCCCAAACTTCCTCTCCGGCCAGGGTTGGGTGCTCGTTCCAGAAGGGATCCAAGGAAAGCCCAAAGAAAAAACGTGCCGCTTCTGGTGGGGTCAATCTGTGACCGGGTTCTGTGAGAAGAAAGCAAGAAAAAAGAAACCTGGCGGCGTGGCGGCCCCAAAGCAAAGAAACGGATCCTTTTCCATCCCGAGGTCTTCGTCGGAAATCTCCCTGGAGTGGCCCCCAGGCAATGGCCAACCCCATGGTCGGATTGCGGGAGACCAACACCGGGGTTTGGGTTGGGTGAAGAAAAATCTCAAATAAAATTTGCCGACACACTCTCGCAATATATCTTCTAGATCCTTTATAAATCACAATGTAATCCCTCATGCTGAACAGGAAAATAATGTATAACAGCAAATATTGTATCGCACATCCCCTGCCTGGTGGGGCTCTAGAAATTGGAGCGAAGGAAGAACCGGGACAGGTCCGACGGGATAGAACGGGCCAGCTGCTTTTTTGGCTGTCTTGAATTTCGACAGTTGTTGGATCTTTCCAAAATGAATAAAAAAGAAGGGAATCTGACCACGCAAAATCAAACACCTCTACTATCCGTTTCAATTTTTCCAAGTACGTGTAACCTGCAAAATTTTTCTACGTCTTTTAGAACAGGACCTCAAGTAAAAATTTTCTTTCCTCAAAGGCGCCGTACATTATATCACAGATGGGCAAATTAGAAGAAATTCTGTCCCACTTCCATCTGTACCGTTGAGCCGTCAACACGTACGCCGGAGCATCGTATCGTTGCTGTGTACCTGCAGGAACATTTTACATTATTTATTTTTTCCTTACCTGTATTTCAATCAGCACTTTTCAGTGCTAAGATTATTTTCATTTTCTTTTATTCATATTTTCTCTTTTCTTTCCAGCATGGGGAAGTCATCGGCTGGCTCAAGGGCCGGTAGGAAACGAATTGCTGAGCCTAATTCAGGTCCATCGCCCAAAAAAGTTGAAATTTCCAACTCATTCGATGTCCTTCATAACATCGGTGATGAGGAAATATTCATATTTAATTCTGATAAGAGTACTAAGAAACCTTCTTCTTCTTATACTCTTAAAAACGAAAAGATTCCACCAATAACGGTCACGATTCCTGACTTCAATGCCTTTCGAAAAGAAATCGTCACTTCCGTCAAGGATGTGAAGATTTCTTTTCAGATCGGTCGAAGGGGAACTGCTCGTATATTGGCGGAATCTTTTAATGATTTTCAAAAGGTTTTAAATTATTTGAATAATAAAAAACACCAATTTTTTACGTACGACACTAGAAGTGATCGTCCATTTAAAGTTGTACTTCGTGGTCTCACTGGCGATCAGACACCGGATGAGATCACAGCTGAATTAAATTCTTTGTTAGGTTTTTCTCCAATTCAAGTAATTCAAATGAGGAAAAGAACCAACACGAATAATACCAGTAGTGTTGGTTTTGCTCCTGAACTTTATTTGATCCATTTTAAAAAGGATCAGGTTAATAATTTGCAAATTCTTGAAAAGGCTCGTCTTATGTTTCATTGTCGAGTCAAATTCGAACCTTTTCGAAAATCTTCTACCAATTTTCTTCAAAATATTACGCAATGTCGTCGTTGTCAAGCCTTTTGTCATGGCACTAAAAATTGTAGAATGAATGCCAGATGCATGTTTTGCGGCTCATTCGATCATGAAAAATCTAAATGCCTTTTTGGTGGTGATAAGCCAAAAACAGATTTTTTTAAGTGTGCGAATTGCGCAGGTAATCATTCCTCGAATTCTCTAGACTGTCCCGTTAGGGCAAAAATTGTTGCTTCTAGGAAAAATCCCAAAGCTTCCAGAAAAGTTTCTTCTCCTCCTTCCTCTTTTTCGTCTTCACACGTCAGACCGGCAAACAACCTGCCTGTTCGCAGTCAGCCTCGGCCTACATTGGAATCACGGCTGGGTAATACCCGAAGTGATTTTAATGTTACCTGGGCTGATTCTGCGCCACAGACTCGTTGTTTATCGTTCTCAGAGGTGGTTGAAAATGGGTTTCCCTCTTCAGGTTTAACTAATAAAAATGGGAAAAAACCAAGTCTCAACGTTCATGCGAAGGCTTGGGAAAATCCCCGAAATTCAAATACTTGTTCTTCTCCTTCATTTTCGATCCTAACAATTTTGTTGATTTGGGTGAGATTACTGAGGAAAAATTAAAATTTTTGCATCAAAATTTAATGGAAATGATGCAACTTATGTTGAAAGCAAATTCAATGTTTGAAGCTTTCCAAACTTCTTTTAATTATGCTAACAAAATTATTATGACTCTACGATTCCCTCATGGATCCAAATAGATGTTTAAATATTATGAATTGGAACGCTAGATCTTTGCTGGCTAACCAAGATGAATTCTTTTTATTTTTGAAAACTCAAAACATACATATTGCTGCCATCACTGAAACTTTTTTAAAGCCAGACAATAACTTGAAAAGCAATGCTTTCTTTAAAATTTTACGAAATGATCGACTTGATCGACAAGGTGGGGGTGTAGCTATTGTCATCAATAGTCGTCTCAAATTTAGACTTCTTCCTTCTTTCAATACAAAAGTCTTAGAAACAATTGGAATTGAATTAGAAACTTCTATGGGGAAAATTATAATTGTTGCCGCATACTTGCCTTTTCAATGCAGCGGTGAACAGAAAAATTTTTTGAAGGGAGATTTACAAAAACTCACCAGAAATAAATCTAAATTTTTTATTATTGGTGACTTTAATGCAAAACACCGATCTTGGAATAATATTTCATCAAATTCTAATGGGAATATTTAGTTTAATGATTGCTCTGCAGGTTATTATACTGTTGAATATCCTAATGGGCATACTTGTTTTTCTTCAATTAGAAATCCCTCCACAATTGATTTGGTTCTAACGGATTTAGGCGAGCATTGTAGTCAATTAGTTACTCATGCGGACCTCGATTCAGACCACCTTCCAGTAACATTTTCTTTATCCCAAAGTCCCATTGAAAACCCTTTAAAATCAACTTTTAACTTTCAAAAGGCTAACTGGGAGCGATATATGAATTTTATTGAACGTAATTTAGATGTAAACGTTCCACTGAATTCAATAGAAGATATTGATTTGGCTGTAGAAAATTTGACAACTTCAATAGTCAATGCTAAAGCCGCTTCAATACCTAAAGTTAAACATAAATTTAATCAACCTTTAATTGATGATGATCTTCAGTTTTTGATACGACTGAAAAACATTCGTCGACGCCAATATCAACGTACTAGGGATCCTTTTTTAAAATTTATTTATTGCGACCTTCAAAAAGAGATCAAACGTCGTTTAAATTTCATTCGTAATGAAAATTTTGCTAAAGCAGTAGAGGACATAAAACCCTACTCAAAGCCATTTTGGAAATTAACTAAAATTCTGAAAAAGCCCCAGAAGCCAATTCCTACTTTGAAAGATGGGGATAAACTTCTTTTAACTAATTCAGAAAAAGCTCAAAAATTAGCCCAACAATTTGAGTCTGCTCATGATTTTAATTTAAACGTTGTTAGTCCTATTGACGCTCAAATTTCCCTAGAATTTGATGATATTCTTTCAAAGCAAAATGTGTTTGAAAGTTCTTGTGAGACAAATATTGATGAACTTAAATTGATTTTCAAAAAATTTAAAAATATGAAAGCTCCGGGGGAAGATGGGATTTTTTATATTCTTATTAAAAAGTTGCCTGAAAGCACTTTAAATTTTTTAGTTAAAATCTTCAACAAATGTTTTCACTTGGCTTATTTTCCCAATAAATGGAAAAATGCCAAAGTAACTCCAATTTTGAAACCTGGAAAAAGTGCTTCAGAGCCTTCAAGTTATCGACCAATTAGTTTGCTTCCTTCTTTAAGTAAACTATTTGAGAGAGTTATTTTGAATAGAATGATGATTCACATTAATCAGAACTCTGTTTTCCCTGATGAACAATTTGGTTTTCGTCATGGACATTCTACTACACATCAACTTTTGAGTGTAACTAATATGATTAACGCTAGCAAATCTGAAGGTTATTCAACTGGTGTTGCTCTTCTTGATATTGAAAAAGCTTTTGACAGTGTTTGGCACAAAGGTTTAGTAGCTAAATTAGCTCGATTTGATTTTCCTGTATATCTCACCAAAATTATTCAAAATTATTTGACTAGCCGAACCTTACAAGTAAGCTATCAAAATTCATGCTCTGAAAGGACACCCATTAGAGCTGGTGTCCCTCAGGGTAGTATACTTGGGCCAATCTTATACAATATTTTTACTTCTGATCTTCCTGATGTACCAGAAGGAAAAGGTAGAAGATTATTTGCTGATGATACTTTGCTTTCAGCCAAAGGTCGAAATTTACGGGTGGTACGCAGTAGATTGCAACAAAATTTAAATTCCTTTTTGAATTACTTGAAAATGTGGAAAATTTCTCCTAACGCTTCCAAAACTCAACTTATTTTATTTCCCCATAAGCCAAGAGCAAATTTTTTAAAACCTAATGAAAATCATTCCATAACTTTTAATGGGGTTTCTTTAGAATGGTCTGATCACGTGAAGTACTTGGGACTCACACTTGATCGGAATCTTACTTTTAAAAATCACATTGAAGATATTCAATCTAAATGTAATAAATACACTAAATCTCTTTATTCTCTCATCAACAGGAAATCCAGGTTGTGTCTGCGAAATAAGATGTTAATCTACAAACAGGTCTTTCGACCAGCGATAATGTATGCAGTTCCGATTTGGTCTAGCTGCTGCGCGACGAGGAAGAAAGCCATCCAGAGGATTCAGAACAAGGTTCTGAAAATGATTTTGCGGCTTCCACCTTGGCACAGCACCGAAGATCTTCATCGGATTGCAGGCATAGAATCGATCGGAGAGATGGCCAACAACATCATCTCCAACTTCAGAGGCAAATCGATGCAATCTTCCATCGCAGAGATTCGTTCTCTTTACAATTAAGTTAGTTTTTAGGATTTAGGATTAAGTTTATACATTTTTTTTTTTGCTCAACAGGATATTCTCCTATAAATCAAATTATTTATTGCTTAAGCAAATTTAAATCAAATAAACAATGTTTAAAATTAACTGTATCAAAGAGTTGAACTGATCATAATTGATCTGAACACTTTAATTTAACTTTAATAATGTAACTTAAATGTAATGATTAAAAGACTAATAAAGACATATTTAAAAAAAAAAAAAAAAAAAAAAAAAAAAGAAGAAATTCTGTGATTACAAATACCATTTGCATTGCAACCGGTTTGCGTGAAATCGATCGGGATCGAAGTATGTGGCGAAATATAAGCAAACGCAAACGATTGATGTCTAAAAAAATTGCTAAAATAATAAAACATATTATTATTTTAGCTCTTTTAGCGAAAACGGAGAACTGTTTGTAGAATTTTGTGGCAACAACAACATGGTGATCGGTGGATCGCTCTTCCCCCATCGACCAGCACATAAGGTCACTTGGGTATCCCGAGATGGCCGAACAGAAAATCAAATTGACCACATCTGCATCAGTCGGAAATGGAGAAGAAGCCTTCTTGATGTCCGCAACAAACGAAGCGCAGACATTGCATCTGACCATCACCCTTCCTTGGCGAAATATGACTGAGAGTTATGCGTGTCCAACGGTGCGAGGAGAAAGTCTGGTGTCGATACGACGTCCGCCGGTTGGAGAATGCAGAGGTGAAAAGGGCATACGTTGAACAGCTAGAGTCCCGAGCCTCGGAATTGCCGACAGACAGAACAGTCGAAGAACAGTGGTGTAGAATCAAGAATGCCTTTATCACGACGAGCCATGGTACTCTCGGTAAAGTTTGTGGAAGACGAAGTGAATGGATGTCGGATGAAACCTGGATGATGATCGATGATCGGAGAAAGGCGAAAGTTGGAATTGAGCAGGCATGTACCGGGTCAGCCAAAGCAGCCGCCCACTTTCGATATGCGGAGCTGGAAAAGGCAGGTCAGCTGCTGACAGATCGAACAGATCAGATCAAGCGTAGGACTGAGCATTTTGAACAACTTTTCCGAGTTACAAATAGCAATGGACAACAAAACCCGCAGCTCGAGGCGCCCACAGTAAGTCGCATTAATGGCATCAACTCAGAAGCGCCCTCGCTGGCTGAAATAGAAGCGGCAATCAAGGAAATGAAATCCAACAAAGCGCCTGGAATCGATTACATTCCTGCTGAAATGCTCAAAGCCGGCCCTGCCTTGTCAGCACAAATGTTGCACAGTCTTTTCGCTGACATTTGGGATACTGCAACATTCCCAGCCGACTGGATGCAGGGTATCCTCGTAAAGGTCCCGAAGAAAGAAGACCTAACAGAGTGCGGTAACTGGCGTGGCATAACTTTGATCTGTACAACCCTCAAAGTACTCTGCAAAGTGATCCTGAACAGGATCCAGGAGAAAATCGACGCTACAAGCTGGATTCCGATCCGGACGATCATGTGTGGACCACTTCACAACGCTACGCAACGAATAATACTGGAACAAATCAACGAATTTCAGGACTCTCTTCTGCTGGTGTTCGTTGATTTCGAAAAAGCATTTGACCAACTGAACCACGAAAACATCTGGGCTGCTCTTAGACGACGAGGAGTCCCAGAGAAACATCTCATCGAAGCACAGTACGAGGCATTTTCGTGCAACGACGGTGTCTTGTCCGAACGAATCCCGGTAACTGCTGAAGTGAGACAAGGATGTATTTTGTCACCGCTGCTTTTTCTCATCGTAATGGATGAGATCTTGACTGGATCAATTGACTGTAGACCAAACCGAGGATTGACGTGGAATCATTCATCAATTGCGCAACTGAACGACCTTGACCTGGCAGATGACATTGTTTTGCTCGCCCAAACACATCAAGACATGCAGAGCAAACTCGACTACCTCACCGAAAGCTCCAAGGCAGCAGGTCTCAAAACCAATGTCGGAAAGACCAAGTCGATGGAAATCAACACAGAAAATCGTTCCAATTTCGTGGTAGCTGGACAACAGGTTGAGACAGTAGAGTGCTTCCAGTATCTTGGTAGCCAGATTACGCCTGATGGTGGTACCAAGAAGGACATCGAAACCCGGATCAGAAAAGCCCGATTTGCGTTTGCGAGTCTCCGAAACGTCTGGCAGTCACGCCAGATCTCTCTACGAACTAAGATCCGAATCTTCAACTCAAACGTCAAATCCGTATTGCAAGTTTTTGTGAATCGCTGCCTGCGGAACATCATCCGCGCTTGGTGGCCTGGCAACTGGATCTCAAACGTTGAACTTCATCGCCGGTATCATCAAAAGGCGCTAGAAATCGAGATTCGGGAACGTAAGTGGAGATGGATTGGGTACACGCTGCGAAGAGATGAAAACGAGATTTGCAGAGAGGCGCTTGACTGGAATCCAGATGGGCTACGAAGAAGAGACAGGCCCAAAAGCTCGTGGCGGCGAAGTCTTGCCGCTGAAATCCGCACAGTTGACGAGAACCTTGGCTGGCAGCAAGTGAAGACGCTGGCTCCCGATCGTCAGCAGTGGAGATCTTTTATCTCAGCGCTATGCGTCGGTCAATCGGCGCCGGACCCTTAGGTAGGTTAGGTAAGGCAGAGAAACTGACCATATAATTTTTAAAAATGTTTCATACACCTTGCAACAAGGGGTAGTTTTTTAAGTTTTAAGCATTACATTGCCCAAAATTTGTACAAATGCAATGACTCTGGGAAGATTGTTTGATTCTATGCTTGTCCACACACGATCTGAACATATTCTGAACATATTTGAACCGCCCCTACCCCAGCTAGTGTTGAGTAAATGGCCTGAAATTTATCAAGCAGCACCTTACAGCGTGTCACAAAGGGTGATTGCACAAAAATTTCGATCCTGATCGATTTTAAGCTACACGTGTGTGCGTTCATTCAAGCAGTGCGATACACAACACAAATCGTATTCTCACCAACTGAATTTCGTCTAATTTCATCACTTTTGTGCAAATGTGGTGTAATGTATGGCCCGCTTTAGTAGCTGTTTTCGCCAACAATCATTTGCGTTTGCGAAAAATATGTTTGTATCGTGTGTGGGTGAGCCTAGACGTCGTAAATCATAGCTTTTGCGCAACTGTTACATTATCTACAGTGCCCTTTAAATACTTGGTGTTGAAAATCGGATACCCTACACGGAAAATTAGAAAAAGAGTAAAATTAGTAAAATTAACCGAGAAGCAACGTGATTTTTTTTTCATACATCTTTCTCGGTAAATTCTACCATTTTTTTTCATTCACCTAGCAAAAAGGTAAATTTTAGCTTTTTTGAATTCACCTAGTTAAAAGGATAGAATTGACTTATTTCGCATTCACCTAGTAAAATAACTATTAATAAGGTTTTCCCATTCACTGATCAAAAAGGTAAATGCTAGTTGGTTTCTTGAGCTAAGGATTCTTGATTTTAGGTTCGAATCATCATTTGAAAATAGAAATGAAAAGCTGTGTTGAAATCGTTATTCAAATTTAGTTTTGAATTTCATTAAAAAATTGATTCATGATTTTAAAACTTTGCATTTTTGAACTAATATGCATTTTCAAAAAAATAAAAATATAGGCTTGTGATATAGCTCAGTTCGCAAGTCAGTTGCCTTCTGAGCCGATGTCCGCGACTTCGAGCTCAGGAGTAAACATCGAACACAGTTGTACCGTGTAAGTTTTTCAATAACTGTCCACCAACTGAAACGTTGGTATACAGTCGCGGATGCCATAAAGATGGTAAAAACAACATATATATAATCGAATCAAGAAAGAACAAAATAGCAACCATCGTGAGTTTCTTTTTTTTTTTTTTTTTGAATTTAGATTCAAAGTTTTTAAACCCAGCCCAGCCCGTGGCGTAGAGGATAGCCTTCAAGTCTCCTAAGCCAGTGGGTATGAGATCGAATCTCGGTCACGGCATACATAGTACACTTCCTGTGGGTTGGTGGTTTTAGCATTTGTAAGATGCTAGCCATCATATCCTCGAAAGTTGTACGCTTAGAGTTAAGAAAAAGGAATCTCTTCGAGGAAACATCAAGTTTCATTGAGATCCTATATGTGTTAATAAAAAAACCCTATTTTTTTTGGACAGTTTGAACTAAACAGAGCTTCAAAAAGGTGATCCGGAATCGATAGCTCAGAATCAGATTTTTGGTTTGAAATTATTTTTAAATTCAGACTTGCAAGACGGATTAAAGAAAATAATTAAATATCAATTAATTTCAGATTGAAACCAAAAAAATTAAATTCATGATTGAACAAACTAAAAAACTCTGAAACAAATTTTGCTTCTTGGCTCGTATTTTAAATTCTGATATTGAGTAAAAATTCAGTTCGTTTTTTGTACATTTCGAAAATCGTTTTAAAATTCGAAAACAAAACCAAAATTAAATTTCGGGATTCAGGTTCACCATAACTTTTACTCAATGCTTTTGGCACGTATTTTCCTGTGGTTGTAAGGACCTCAAATAAAGTGAAGAATTTCGGTTTACTTTGTAAGTTTTTTTTTAATTGTAAAAGAAAACTACAGAATTTAAATATTTTTTCTATTGATTTTCATTGAAACACATTTGCTGATATAGATACATTTTCGTAATTTTTGTAGTTTTTGAATTTTTTAATTTATAGCATTTTTAAATTTTTAGATTTTTGTAATTTTTGTCATTTTTGTCATTTTTGTCATTTTTGTCATTTTTGTCATTTTTGTCATTTTTGTAATTTTTGTCATTTTTGTCATTTTTGTCATTTTTGTCATTTTTGTCATTTTTGTCATTTTTGTCATTTTTGTCATTTTTGTCATTTTTGTCATTTTTGTCATTTTTGTCATTTTTGTCATTTTTGTCATTTTTGTCATTTTTGTCATTTTTGTCATTTTTGTCATTTTTGTCATTTTTGTCATTTTTGTCATTTTTGTCATTTTTGTCATTTTTGTCATTTTTGTCATTTTTGTCATTTTTGTCATTTTTGTCATTTTTGTCATTTTTGTCATTTTTGTCATTTTTGTCATTTTTGTCATTTTTGTCATTTTTGTCATTTTTGTCATTTTTGTCATTTTTGTCATTTTTGTCATTTTTGTCATTTTTGTCATTTTTGTCATTTTTGTCATTTTTGTCATTTTTGTCATTTTTGTCATTTTTGTCATTTTTGTCATTTTTGTCATTTTTGTCATTTTTGTCATTTTTGTCATTTTTGTCATTTTTGTCATTTTTGTCATTTTTGTCATTTTTGTCATTTTTGTCATTTTTGTCATTTTTGTCATTTTTGTCATTTTTGTCATTTTTGTCATTTTTGTCATTTTTGTCATTTTTGTCATTTTTGTCATTTTTGTCATTTTTGTCATTTTTGTCATTTTTGTCATTTTTGTCAATTTTGTCATTTTTGTCATTTTTGTCATTTTTGTCATTTTTGTCATTTTTGTCATTTTTGTCATTTTTGTCATTTTTGTCATTTTTGTCATTTTTGTCATTTTTGTCATTTTTGTCATTTTTGTCATTTTTGTCATTTGGGGATTTTTTTTTATTATCTGACAATTTGCGCCGGGGGTCTTCAGATTTTCCCCAAAATTGAAAATTTGGTTCATTTTTGCAACTTAAAAACACATGTATTTTTTCAGATTTCTAACATTTTTATTTTTTGAGTTAGCTTCGGTTAGATTTTTTTTTAAATAAAAAATAACCATTTTTCAAAGCTACATAACTCTGTTGTTTCTCAACGGAAATTATAAAATAGCACATCAAAATGCATTGAAATTTTATCAGCTTTCCAAATAGAATAGTTGAAAAAAATTAAATAATGACCTTCAACATGAAAAGTTGTAAATAAACTTTAAATGGCGTCTAAAAGTACCGTCTGCACCACCGAATATTTTGCAAAAAACACCATTGTATAGCTCGATTCATGATGCAACTTTCATCTGAAGACACCAAAGTGGGCCATTAACACCTTGAAGAGTTATGAAAGAAATTATGACAATAAATCTCTTTTTTCCATCGAAAACAAACAATGGTCGAACAACTGCACTCACATATGGAGATAGCAAGCACTTCTAACAACATGGAAACAAAAGAACTTACCAAAGCAGGTAAAAAACACTACTTTTACGTGCTTTGTAGAGTGTTTGCAGCAAAACTGACTTTAAATTTTAACCAAAATTCTGAGTATCGTATTGTTTTTGTGATATAACTAATAATGGGAATGTTGCTTTTACAACCTGGTCATATACTATATAACTTATTAATTTTTCGATCAAAGATTGTTGTGAAGCATAATCAATGCCAATAGTAGAAGGTTCAGTCCCTGTGTTTGGGATCACAAAAATGTGACCGTCCATTTTAAATCAAATATAGGGAAATTACGGATGCAAAACTTAGCGCATAAACTTCTAAAAATAACAGTAAAATGTGCATAACTTGTTGTGAACTGGTGCAAAACTGGGTATAAACGAATACGTTATTAGATTTTTGGATATAACATGAAGTCAGTTAAGCTGCAACAATCTGCCGCCCCTTCTTTCATAACAGTCATAACATATACAAAAATAAGCAAGCGAGACAATCAGCTTTTTCTGTTTTGGAATATATTTTTAAATTGTGACCACCACTTTCAGCATAATCGAAAATCGTTTCACGGTATACCGTGGTTGAATTAAGGGGGGGGGGGGGGGGGGGTAGGGTCTAACACTTTCAAAAAATCGATTTTTTTATTTTCTTATTGTAAAACATTTCAAGAATGTTGTGTCAAATTTTCAAGTCAATTGAAGCAAAACTGTAGAAATTATAGGCCTTTATCTCCTCCTATCTAATACAGCAAGAAAGCAAGAGCAGAAACTTCAAACGCGTTTTTCTCGAAAGCACATTTTTAAAGTCCGTGGACATCGTCATTTGAAAACTACTTATCCGATTCTTTTCAAATTTGGAACATGTTTTCTACATATAAAATACCAGACCCCAACGTTTTTCTTTTTTGATTTTTTTTTACTTTGGGGAGATTTTACAGGTGAAAAATGGCGGATTTTTTCGTGAAAAATCGTAGTTTTTACTTCAAACAGCCACAAAAATTTCATAAAAAAAATTTTAAGTTAAATTAAAACGTTGGGGTCCAGAAAAACATCTATTAAAAATATTTTGCTCTGATTTTTTGACTTCAGATGATTCTGTGCTGAGACACAGTGTCCACCGCAAATCCTGTTTTCTAAAAGGCATCCTCGAACGTGCTCCGTCACCGGCTCATTTTTCAATATTTTTTTACGAAAAAAATACTAAATGTTCTTTTAACAATGCTTTGTATAATGCAAAAAATTTGAATACATTTGTTTGAACGATAACTCTAGAAGATTGGGCTTGTGATATAGCTCAGTTGGCAAGTCAGTTGCTTTCTGAGCCGTTGTCCGTGAGTTCGAGCCCAAGAGTAAACATCGATCAAAGTTGTACCGGATAAGTTTTTCAATGACTTGTCCGCCAACTTCATCGTTGATATAAGTCGCGAATGACATGAAGATGTTAAAACGACTATAATCGAAACAAAAAAAAAAAAAAATAGCTCTAGAAAAAAATCGTGAAAATGGTGTTTTATTTATACCCGTTAGACCCTACCCCCCCTTAAAAGGAATTATTCGATTGCTTTGATTCAGAAATTGGGTTATTGGTAAGGTCGAGAGCACCATTTTTATTCATTATGGGACTGTTAATCGACCATATTTGAAACCTTTTTCGAATCTACTAGCATAACAGTCCTATACAAAATATATTTTTCTCACCAAGCTACTTTTTAAGACTTAAATTTGATCATTTTTGAACTTCTAAATGCAATTGTCAGAAAAAGAAACATACTTTTGCAAAAAAATATCATGAATTCCACATTGTAAGTTGAATCTTTTTACGATTTTTGATTGCATCCGATAATTTTTCGCTCAGGAAGTCATTCCTAAGAAAGTCAGACCTGCCTTCGAAAACTAGTGTGCATAATCCGACATCAAGTGAGTTAAAAAAATGTTTAAATGATTCAAAGCAATAAACCAAAGACTATTTCGCCGAAAGAAATATTGAAAAGTAACCAAATCCGTGGTATTTCACATATGGGACTGTTATTCAGGTATATTTCATATAGGACAGCCACGAATTGATATTTTTTTTCGAAATTTCTAGAACAAAACCTCTTTTTTTAGTCTTTTATGCTGAAGCCTTATGTTGACCTAAAATGACGAAAAGTCATATGGGACTGTTATGCGAGTAGGGGCAGTCTGAAAAGAACGAAAAAATAGTGTTTTTTACCAGCTTTGATAAGTTCTTTTGTTTCCATGTTGTTAGAAGTGCTTGCTATCTCCATATGTGAGTGCAGTTGTTCGACCATTGTTTGTTTTCGATGGAAAAAAAGAGATTTATTGTCATTATTTCTTTCATAACTCTTCAAGGTGTTAATGGCCCACTTTGGTGTCTTCAGATGAAAGTTGCATCATGAATCGAGCTACACAATGGTATTTTTTGCAAAATATTCGGTGGTGCAGACGGTACTTTTAGACGCCATTTAAAGTTTATTTACAACTTTTCATGTTGAAGGTCATTATTTAATTTTTTTCAACTATTCTATTTGGAAAGCTGATAAAATTTCAATGCATTTTGATGTGCTATTTTATAATTTCCGTTGAGAAACAACAGAGTTATGTAGCTTTGAAAAATGGTTATTTTTTATTTACAAAAAAATCTAACCGAAGCTAACTCAAAAAATAAAAATGTTAGAAATCTGAAAAAATACATGTGTTTTTAAGTCGCAAAAATGAACCAAATTTTCAATTTTGGGGAAAATCTGAAGACCCCCGGCGCAAACCCGTCAGATAATAAAAAAAAATCCCCATTTTTGTCATTTTTGTCATTTTTGTCATTTTTGTCATTTTTGTCATTTTTGTCATTTTTGTCATTTTTGTCATTTTTGTCATTTTTGTCATTTTTGTCATTTTTGTCATTTTTGTCATTTTTGTCATTTTTGTCATTTTTGTCATTTTTGTCATTTTTGTCATTTTTGTCATTTTTGTCATTTTTGTCATTTTTGTCATTTTTGTCATTTTTGTCATTTTTGTCATTTTTGTCATTTTTGTCATTTTTGTCATTTTTGTCATTTTTGTCATTTTTGTCATTTTTGTCAGTTTTGTCAGTTTTGTCATTTTTGTCAGTTTTGTCATTTTTTCATTTTTGTCATTTTTGTCATTTTTGTCATTTTTGTCATTTTTGTCATTTTTGTCATTTTTGTCATTTTTGTCATTTTTGTCATTTTTGTCATTTTTGTCATTTTTGTCATTTTTGTCATTTTTGTCATTTTTGTCATTTTTGTCATTTTTGTCATTTTTGTCATTTTTGTCATTTTTGTCATTTTTGTCATTTTTGTCATTTTTGTCATTTTTGTCATTTTTGTCATTTTTGTCATTTTTGTCATTTTTGTCATTTTTGTCATTTTTGTCATTTTTGTCATTTTTGTCATTTTTGTCATTTTTGTCATTTTTGTCATTTTTGTCATTTTTGTCATTTTTGTCATTTTTGTCATTTTTGTCATTTTTGTCATTTTTGTCATTTTTGTCATTTTTGTCATTTTTGTCATTTTTGTCATTTTTGTCATTTTTGTCATTTTTTGTCATTTTTGTCATTTTTGTCATTTTTGTCATTTTTGTCATTTTTGTCATTTTTGTCATTTTTGTCATTTTTGTCATTTTTGTCATTTTTGTCATTTTTGTCATTTTTGTCATTTTTGTCATTTTTGTCATTTTTGTCATTTTTGTCATTTTTGTCATTTTTGTCATTTTTGTCATTTTTGTCATTTTTTTCATTTTTTTCATTTTTGTCATTTTTGTCATTTTTGTCATTTTTGTCATTTTTGTCATTTTTGTCATTTTTGTCATTTTTGTCATTTTTGTCATTTTTGTCATTTTTGTCATTTTTGTCATTTTTGTCATTTTTGTCATTTTTGTCATTTTTGTCATTTTTGTCATTTTTGTCATTTTTGTCATTTTTGTCATTTTTGTCATTTTTGTCATTTTTGTCATTTTTGTCATTTTTGTCATTTTTGTCATTTTTGTCATTTTTGTCATTTTTGTCATTTTTGTCATTTTTGTCATTTTTGTCATTTTTGTCATTTTTGTCATTTTTGTCATTTTTGTCATTTTTGTCATTTTTGTCATTTTTTGTCATTTTTGTCATTTTTGTCATTTTTGTCATTTTTGTCATTTTTGTCATTTTTGTCATTTTTGTCATTTTTGTCATTTTTGTCATTTTTGTCATTTTTGTCATTTTTGTCATTTTTGTCATTTTTGTCATTTTTGTCATTTTTGTCATTTTTGTCATTTTTGTCATTTTTGTCAGTTTTGTCATTTTTGTCAGTTTTGTCAGTTTTGTCATTTTTGTCAGTTTTGTCATTTTTTTCATTTTTGTCATTTTTGTCATTTTTGTCATTTTTGTCATTTTTGTCATTTTTGTCATTTTTGTCATTTTTGTCATTTTTGTCATTTTTGTCATTTTTGTCATTTTTGTCATTTTTGTCATTTTTGTCATTTTTGTCATTTTTGTCATTTTTGTCATTTTTGTCATTTTTGTCATTTTTGTCATTTTTGTCATTTTTGTCATTTTTGTCATTTTTGTCATTTTTGTCATTTTTGTCATTTTTGTCATTTTTGTCATTTTTGTCATTTTTGTCATTTTTGTCATTTTTGTCATTTTTGTCATTTTTGTCATTTTTGTCATTTTTGTCATTTTTGTCATTTTTGTCATTATTGTCATTTTTGTCATTTTTGTCATTTTTGTCATTTTTGTCAGTTTTGTCAGTTTTGTCATTTTTGTCAGTTTTGTCATTTTTTCATTTTTGTCATTTTTGTCATTTTTGTCATTTTTGTCATTTTTGTCATTTTTGTCATTTTTGTCATTTTTGTCATTTTTGTCATTTTTGTCATTTTTGTCATTTTTGTCATTTTTGTCATTTTTGTCATTTTTGTCATTTTTGTCATTTTTGTCATTTTTGTCATTTTTGTCATTTTTGTCATTTTTGTCATTTTTGTCATTTTTGTCATTTTTGTCATTTTTGTCATTTTTGTCATTTTTGTCATTTTTGTCATTTTTGTCATTTTTGTCATTTTTGTCATTTTTGTCATTTTTGTCATTTTTGTCATTTTTGTCATTTTTGTCATTTTTGTCATTTTTGTCATTTTTGTCATTTTTGTCATTTTTGTCATTTTTGTCATTTTTGTCATTTTTGTCATTTTTGTCATTTTTGTCATTTTTGTCATTTTTGTCATTTTGGTCATTTTTGTCATTTTTGTCATTTTTGTCATTTTTGTCATTTTTGTCATTTTTGTCATTTTTGTCATTTTTGTCATTTTTGTCATTTTTGTCATTTTTGTCATTTTTGTCATTTTTGTCATTTTTGTCATTTTTGTCATTTTTGTCATTTTTGTCATTTTTGTCATTTTTGTCATTTTTGTCATTTTTGTCATTTTTGTCATTTTTGTCATTTTTGTCATTTTTGTCATTTTTGTCATTTTTGTCATTTTTGTCATTTTTGTCATTTTTGTCATTTTTGTCATTTTTGTCATTTTTGTCATTTTTGTCATTTTTGTCATTTTTGTCATTTTTGTCATTTTTGTCATTTTTGTCATTTTTGTCATTTTTGTCATTTTTGTCATTTTTGTCATTTTTGTCATTTTTGTCATTTTTGTCATTTTTGTCATTTTTGTCATTTTTGTCATTTTTGTCATTTTTGTCATTTTTGTCATTTTTGTCATTTTTGTCATTTTTGTCATTTTTGTCATTTTTGTCATTTTTGTCATTTTTGTCATTTTTGTCATTTTTGTCATTTTTGTCATTTTTGTCATTTTTGTCATTTTTGTCATTTTTGTCATTTTTGTCATTTTTGTCATTTTTGTCATTTTTGTCATTTTTGTCATTTTTGTCATTTTTGTCATTTTTGTCATTTTTGTCATTTTTGTCATTTTTGTCATTTTTGTCATTTTTGTCATTTTTGTCATTTTTGTCAATTTTGTCAGGCGAATTCGAGATTTGCAACCATCGATTAAAATAAGTTTTCTATTTCGTTATTAATGGTGGCCGTTAATAAATCTAGCTTACACTAGCTTACCATTTGATCATTTTCAAAAGATTCTATTTTAAGGTTGCCAGAATTTTTTCAGCACGTATCCGGGTCGGGCAAATCCGGGCTATTTTGGATAAACACTTGGCCAATTTTGGGCATTTGTTTTCAAATTGTCGACCAAAAATCGGGCATCGGCAATATCCGGGCAATTTTCGTCAAAACTCAGAACCTACTAAACATAAATCAAGAAACAAAATTGAAATTTTTATTTTTTCATCAAAACTCGTCAGCAGATTTTAAATCGTATTTTAGGCTTTCAAAAAACCTTTCATGATTACTTTCATAAAACTAGCTCAAAAAATTTCGTTTTGGACGCTTCAACAAAAAAAAAACAATCTGAGAATCAAATAAACTCCAGATATCAAACCATTTCATTTTTTTTATCGATTTTTCTACCAATAGATAGAACCATGTCAAGTTTCTAAACATTTTATTGATAAGAGTTCTTGTTACCTTTATTTAGTTGACGGTTTACTGAACGTGAAATGGGTACAAGCACCCAGTAAATTAAATAAAAAAGTCTATAAATTCGTCATTTGTACTTAGTGGTTATCGATAATAAGTTGAAAATGTTTGGTCTTGTATAGATCAAATGCACATTTTCTCAAAAAAAATTCAACACTTTTCGTCAAAATGTTACTCAAAAGCTCTTAACAGAGACAGCTATAAATTAAGCGTGTTCGGTACCATGTACAATTTTATTTGAGTGAATATTCGAAAGCAATAAAGCTTTAATTTTTTTTATTTGAGTTTAAACCCTTTCATCAATGTTTTGCAAATAAAAAAGTTCCGGGTCATCGAGTTCAAAATCCAAATATTTTGATATGATGTGTGAACTGTGCCTGTAGTTATAGAAAAAAAAACACATTGGCCCTTTAAAATTGTGCCCATACGAGAGATTACTCTAAAGCTATTTCCCAATGACAGCATGAAATAGAACCCCTTAAGCTAAAAATTTGAAAGCAGCTACATATCTCCGATTTAAGATTCCCCGCCATCATTACAATCGCATAAAGCATTTTTCGTCTGAAATAAAGGAAAACCAACCCTAATTTTAATGGGAAATTTGTTTCCCATTTCTTCACGGGTTCCGAAATCGAATTATAGCTTGAAGAATAGAAGAATAAAGGCAACGGGATAGCACACAGTTTTTAAAATCTCCCCACAATTCCAGCTGCTACGCGATCTTTTCAAACAACTCAGCAGCACCAGGTCAATTTGACGGGAAGGAAAAAAAATAGATTCCAAAATCTTCCCTTCCAGCTATGCGATGGAAGAAAGTAAAGGCGGGTACATGGATTGGAAAATCCCTCTCAGACTCCGGGAAAAAATGCATCACGCGGGAAAATGCCGACGAGATGATGAGTTTTTCGGAACAGACGGTGTGCTGCTGCCGCGCTACTTTCACGTTTCGTGTTCGCCACCCGCGGAAGGAAATAAGTTAAATTTAATGTAAAAATAATAGTACACGTGCTCGAAATGGCAATTTATGTCTCTATTTTCACTGGCCTCGCCAACAACCTAGAGAGGCAATTCCTCATCGGTTTGAAGAAGATACTTACTATTTTTTTTTTCGTTCAATTTCCCTTTACATTCGGCGATCCCACGACGATGATGGCGTTGTATAGATGATGACGGCAATGATTATTATGGGGGAGGCGATTTGGTGTTTCGAAGTTTCGGCTTTATTTTCCAATTTTCGTGTCCCACCGTAGAGTAAATTACTTGGACTCTCATCGGTGGTCTCCCGGTAGGAACCAATTTTCTTAATTGTGCAACCAGCAGGTGGTTTCCTGTTCTTCAAGTAATTTCCTCGCTGTGATCTGAGGGCCGGACGATTTATGTAACCCTGCTATTTTTGGCCATCAGCTGTTGATCAATTTCGATGAAAGAAGGCATGGGATTCAATTCGATATTTTGAATTCACATCACTGTTTTTTGATTCGGGTCCATCCAAAAAATTTGCCAAGTTAAAGAAATTTTGTTCCCTAACCTAACGCACTTTTCACGAAAAAATCCACCAGAACAACTTTTTTTTGGATGGTATTCAAACGAATTACACAAGTGATTTTTTTTTTATTCTCGCTGCCAATTGTTCCTACAAACATAAAACTTAACATTTTAAAGCTGAATGGCATTAAGAGTTTTTCAAAAACAAATAATGATTTTATCCAAACTTATTAGGAAAAATACAGAAATTTATAAAGGATGTTCAAAATTAATAATAAAAATAGTAGAAAAAGCCAGCAAAGATCTCTTAGTATCAAGATAGTCGGGCTGTAGTTCTCTCAAACAAATTGTTGGCGACGCTATCAAAATGTCAATGGAGCTGTTGCTCTGCGTGATGGGATCTAAGCTTTGCAGCTTTCTCCTCAAGCATTGCAGCTTTACATTAAAGCTTTGAGTAACAGCACATCATCGCACTTAAACATTGATCATCAAACGTCGGTTCACTCAAACCATGATTGTGTTTATATTGTTTACGATAATGTAAATTGCACAGGAGCACGAGTGCACGTTAACCCATATTTGGCGCTTGTGTGATGTCGCCAAAATTCAAGGGAAGCCGATAGGATCTGCTTAAAGTAACTGGCAATTCTGTAGAAAATTTACAAAATCATTATTACAAAGGACTTTTTTTTCTATGTTAATTTCTGTTTAAATCAGTAAGAACATATTATCCAACAATATATTGCTTATTCTTTCAAAATCCAATAAAAAAATATGTTCCTCCTACTCGCCTTCTATAATTTCCAAAAACGAACAAGACTCTACTTGGTAGCAAACAAATTTTTACTATTAAAAAATCATTTTCATTAAAATACCAGCAAGAAAATTTCTTTCTTCATAATAAAAACATTTAGAAGATTGAATCACGTCCGTCACTAACTAGATTTAACCCATGACTGATATGTGTTTTTGTTACACATTGAAGCTTCTATATCAGTGTTGTCATATATTTGTTTTATTTTTTTATACATTCTGAACATCCTTCATTTCCTCTCTACATTCCATCTCACCTCTTAACTAAAATTAATTTTTTGCCTCCGATAAACAGTTTTCAAAACCAAATTTTTTAAGTTTTTTTTTTCTATTTTCATTAATACTACATGAAATTTTCTTTTAAAAATCAAATTTCGTTCGATTTTAAGTTTTTCAATGAGATGATTTTACTTTCCGAACTGGAATCGTTCCCAAACAAACAAAGCGACAACCCTTGAAATCTGCGCTTCTTCAATCCGTCTTATTCGCCGGAATCCTATGTTGGCACGGTTCGATTCTGACAACATTCTGTTGGTCAATAACCTTAGGATAGTTCTCATACCTCATCTTTACCCATAAAAGAGGTTGCAAAAATCGAATGCCTATTTAAAAAATCTCTGTGCCAAAAATTCGCTTAAAAGTGTGCTTTATCAAACACAGGTCCGTGCGAAGAACCCGTCCATGGGGGAGTGGGAGGGGGGAGGGGGGGTGGCGGTGTTTCGAAATTCAAATTTCAAATTTGGCTAAAAATAATGAAAATTCAAAAAATATACAATAATTAAAATTTCATATATTTCACTGATGAAATAAATTAAAACTTCCAAACAAATCATAATGACCAATCAGTTTCAAACCAATGATTTTTTCGGTAAGTCATTTGTAAATTTTTCAAAACGATGTTTCTTATTCTTGACTAGAATTTGCTTCAATTAATTTCCAATCTAGTTTCCAAATTTGAAATAAATATTCTCAACACGCAGATTTTCAAAAAAACAAAGGAATTTTAAAATAAATGTCAGATCAGGTGACAAAATCGCTATGATAAATTGATGGAAAAATGATAAATAAGTAATTGTTATTTATTAATAACCTCAATTTTCATTTCTTTTTTTTTCTTAAACTAAACAGTTGATTGTAAAATTCCGCTGTAGTGTTTTGAATTAAAAAAAAATCGCTATTGGAAATGTGAATTTTTGATGAGGAAAAAAAATTAAAGGTTCATGAAAATTTAAAGGTTTTTGAAGACCAAAAATAATGAATTGAAAAACATAGACGACTCATCAAAAATACTACCACAAATTTCAATAGCTTGACTTTAAAATTCGGTAAATTTAAATAATTATTGAAAGGAACTGTATAACAAAACTCGATAAATTCAATTGAAAATTAAAATAAAATATGAAGATTAAAAAGACAAGTTTTTAACCATTTAAGAAGGATATTTTTTCAAATGAACATGTTTTACTAATTTAAAAACTTATTGAATTTTATTTGATTGGATTGTTAGCTCAAGGGAGAAGTATGTTTTGGTGATGTTTAGAGTCCTGAACTCGAATATTTTGTCAAATTTGAACTATCACATATAAGTCTGGTGATATGGAGTTCAAAAATGTGTCAGTTAGAAGTGAAATCTATCATTGATAACTAATTAACTATCAAACCTACATTTAAGTAAAAATCAGATTCTGATTTTGTTTATTCTATACCTCATTTAATCAAGGATTAATATTTTGATGACGATGATGCATGATCTAAAAAAGTAAAGTTCAATAGTTTTTAAAAATTTGTAAAAAATACGATTAGGTACGAGTATTTTTGAAATTACTGCAGAAAATTAAAAAAAAGTTATTTCATTTAAGGGGAGAGTAGAGTCTAACGGGTAAAAAAAACACCATTTTTACGAATTTTTTTTAGAGCTATCGTTCAAACAAATGTATTCAAATTTTTTGCATTATACAAAGCATTATTCAAAGAACATTTAGTAAATTTTTTGGAGAAAAATATTGAAAAATGAGCCGGTGACGGAGCACTTTCGAGGATGCCTTTTAGAAAACAGGATTTGCGGTGGACACTGTATCTCAGCACAGAATCATCTGAAGTCCATAAATCAGAGCAAACTATTTTTAATAGATGTTTTTCTGGACCTCAACAATTTTATTTTACTTAGAAAAAAATTTTATGAAATTTTTGTGGCCGTTTGAAGAAAAAACTACGATTTTTCACGAAAAAATCCGCCATTTTTTATCTGTAAAATCTCCCCAAAGTAAAAAAAAAGAAAATCGTTGGGTTTGATATTTTATATGTAGAAAATATGTTCCAAATTTGAGAAGAATCGGTGAAGTAGTTTTTAAATGACGATGTCCACTGACTTTAAAAATGTGCTTTCGAGAATAACGCGTTTGAAGTTTCTGGCGCCGAATTCTTGCGGTGTTAGATAAGAGGAGATAAAGGCCTATAATTTCTACAGTTTTGCTTTGATTGACTTGAAAATTTGACAAAACATTCTTGAAATGTTTTACAATAAGAAAATAAAAAAAATCGATTTTTTAAAAGTGTTAGACCCTACTCCCCCCTTAACAAATTTCTTGAAACCTGCAAAACGAATAGATTTGTGCTTCGAAAAATTCCAAAATTCAATTTGGTTTTTTGAAAATATGCATAACTTTCTCAAATAATTTTAATCTATGGTCAAAAGTTATTTCAATAACAAAATCTGATAGAAAAATTAGATTTAAAGATTCAGGATACCCAAATGATACAAAATCACGTTTTAAATGTTCATTTTTTGGTCTTGGGTAATTTATCGAAACCAATTTTAACGTTATGTTGAGCATTGAGTAAGAAGAACAAGGAACAAAATTTTATTGGTGCCGAAATTGGTTTCTTGAAGGATATTTCATATTAGCATAAAATTTGTGATGACATAAAAGATGTTTTTGGATCAAAATTTTTAGTAATAAAGTAGTAAATTCCGCCGGAGGCGAGCCAAATGTCTGACTTGGTTGTAAACACTTGTTTTTGCACACCTTTTAAGATCAAGCAATTTCCCGATACCACGGAGAAAATTTTACTTAGAAAAAATATCCATGGTGGAGGGGGTAGGGGCGTCAAAAAACTAATAGCTTTTTCTTAAAGCTTCTTATATCTCATTTTACTGTACAACTTTTTCGCAGACACCTAAAAAATAAAATGTAAAACAAAAAAGTTATTAGCAACGATCACGTTTTTCACATTTTTGACCACTGTGCAGTGTAGCGGTTTTTTTTCGCTGCAGATTGAACTGTGCAACCTTACTAGACAGCATTTCCATCAATGAATTCTACACCATCACCTTATTTCCATCACACATTAGAACGACTGCACCTTCAAAGAGAATATTTTGACGCATAAAGCGAGGTATCGAATCTACAGTTGCGTTAAAAAAAGAATGAAATCGCGTGAAACTGCGCACTCACTTCCAACTTTGACAATCTGTCATTTCTCGCTCGGTTAATACTTTTTCATGAAAATTTCACAAAATTCAGTTCAACTGTCCAACCTACGCTCAACAAAATTGACGAAACTTGGCCTGGTATTAGAACGTACATTTCTACATCTTTGGACCAAATTTCCAGATTTTCAATGAAAATTGTAAAAGATACAGCAAATTTAGTAAAGCAATTCCAAATTTCCCTTTTTTACGAGAATAGCTGTATCTTTGTTTCCAGTCATTGTAAAAACTTAAAATTTTGTAGAGCGTTAGTTGGATAGTTGAACTAGATTGTGTGAAATTTTCATGAAAAAAAATATCAACCGAGCGAGAAATGGCAGCATGTCAAAGTTGGAAGTGAGTGCGCAGTTTCACGCGATTTCATTCTTTTTTGAACGCAACTGTATATAGATACTAGCTGATCCCGTACGAACTTCGTTTCGCTTTAAATCATTGGTACGTCAAAATAAGTTAAGAAAATGAATTCGAAACATTCTTTCGACAATTTTGGGGAAAAAATTCAACAGAGTTTAAAGTCGCTACTATTACTATTACTTGAAATTCAAATTAAACGGTTGATGGGCTTTTTATTAAAATTTATGTGAGAGTGTTTTCTTCTCGATCGGTTGCAAAATCTAGACATTATGGCAGAAACATGTACTATTTGTTTGTGTGCACGACTCTTTTGCTTGACCTTCACACTTAAATTGGTATCAATTAACTGCCTCCAACAAAATTATTGCACAAAACACTGAACTTTCTATGAAACCCTCTTTTTTTTGTCCCATGGCCCGAAATTCGATAATTTAAACCAATTTTACGTTCCTCAAAACTCCCTTGTGCCATTTTTTCTTTTCAAATATGTAAAATAACGTCAGGAACTTGAAAACAGTGATCAGTGAATATAGACGCCCCTTTCGCCGACCCTTGACACGGAATATGCTACCTGTAGTCAATTGTTCATAGTTTATAACCCTCATCTGAACATTTTCATCTCAATCCGATGCACGATCACGACAATATCGCGAAAACAGTGAGCGACTAACATGGACGGCCTTTTTTTGACCACGATTCAAAACTTGACACCTGAAATCAATTATCTTTTCTGTTAAACTCCCATGTGCCAATTTTCATTACAATTCTATGCTCAATCAAGAGAATATCGTAAAAACAGTGAACAGATAATAACCCCTTTTGCCGACCCCTGAGTCAAGATTTGAAACCTGAAAGCAAAAGAGCGTCCCTCAAAACTCCTATGCGGAAATTTTCATCTCAATCCAATGTAGAATAACGTCAAAATCGCAAAAACATTAAAGTTGGGTATGGACGACTCCTTCAGCCGACTTTTAATCCGCAATTCGAAACTTGAAATCGATTGCTCGTCTTTCAAAACACTCATGTGCAAATTTTCATCACAATCCAATGTAAAATAAAGCCAATATCGCCAAAACATTAATCAGTGAATATGGACGACCCCTTAGGCCGACCCCTGACCCTAAATTTGATAACTGTAATCGATTGCTCGTCTCTCAAAACACTCATGTGCAAATTTTCATCACAATCCGACGGAAAATAACGTCAATAACGTGAAGACAATATTTGTCTTGTATGGACAACCACCTTCAGAAGGGGTCGTCCAAAAATCTAAAAACATTTTTCATCATTCCTGGTCCTAATGAGCATCCATGCCAAATTTCAGATCTCTAGCTCTTAAGACGGCTGAGTCTATAGAGGACAAACAAACAAACAAACAAACATACAGATAATTGCTTTTTATATATATAGATATAGGTAAGATAGGGGGAATCTCCAATGAACATATGAATGAATGAATGAATGAATGAATGAATGATTGAATGAACGTGAGAGCATAAATGCATACGAAAACTATTGCCCTAATGTAAAAAAAGAATCGTTTAAGAAAATTATAAAAAATCATTTTGGTATCACTTTACTTTTATGGGACCTTAGGCTGACAACCTACTGCTCCCGATTGGTTAAATTGATACGGATTCCGAAAAAAATGACCGACCTAGAACTTTGACGACGACTTTTAGCATGGAAACACGGACACGAATTGGAACTTGCAACGTTTAAACCCTTGCTCAACAAGGCAAGCTGGCTCAACTTGCTAGAGAAACTAGCCGTCTCAAGCTTGAAATTCTGGGACTGAGCGAAGTCTGTTGACCTTATAGTGGAGAACTAAAGACACAATCCAGGCCGGACCTGCTTTACTCTGGCATACGAGGAGAACATGCTACTCGGGAACGAGGAGTTGGTTTCCTGTTAAGCCCGCAGGCCTACGCGGCCCTCATTAGATGGGAACCGATAAACGAAAGAATAATCGTAGCCAGATTTAGAACACGGGTTAGAAACCTTACAATGGTCCAGTGTTATGCGCCAACTGATGTTGCCGATTTTCAGGAGAAAGAGCAGTTTTACAGTCAACTGAACAGCGTGGTAGAGAAAATTCCGGAGGGTGACATTCAAATCCATTTGGGCGACTTCAACGCAAAGATTGGCTCCGACAATCAGGACCTTGAGCGCATCATGGGGCGCCATGGCAAAGGACAGATGAGCGAAAACGGAGAGGTGTTTGTAGAATTTTGTGGCAACAACAACATGGTGATCGGTGGATCGCTCTTCCCTCATCGAGCAGCACATAAGTCTCACTTGGGTATCCCGAGATGGCGGAACAGAAAATGAAATTGACCACATCTGGATCATCCGAAAATGAAGAAGGAGCCTTCTTGATGTCCGCAACAAACGAAGAGCAGACATTGCATCCTGAGAGTTGCGCGTGTCCAACGGCGCGAGAAGAAAGTCGGGTGTCGATACGACGTCCGCCGGTTGAACGTATAGGTGAAAAGGGCATAGGTACGTTGAACAGCTAGATCCCGAGCTTCGAAGCTGCCGACAGACGGAACAGTCGAAGAACAGTGGTGTGGAATCAAGAATGCCTTTATCACGACGAGCCATGGTACTCTCGGTAAAGTTTGTGTAAGACGAAGTGAATGGATGTCGGATGAAACCTGGAGGATGATCGATGATCGGAGAAAGGCGAAAGTCGAAAGTCGCCCGCTTACGATATGCGGAGCTGGAAAAGGCAGTTAAACGAGCTTGTAGACGAGACAAGAGAGCCTGGACAAACTCCCTAGCCGAAGAGGGAGAAAGAGCCGCCGCCAATGGAGATATCCGATTACTTTATGACATTTCTCGCCGCCTCAATGGTGCAAGGACTAATGCAAGAATGCCGCTGAAAGACCGAGCAGGTCAGTTATTGACCGATCGCAACAGATCAGCGCCTTCGCTGGTTGAAATAGAAGCGGCAATCAAAAACATTAAATCCAACAAAGCACCTGGAATCGATTGAATCCCTGCTGAAATGCTGAAAGCCGACCCTGCCCTGTCAGCACAAATGTTGCACCGTCTTTTCGCTGACATCTGGGATACTGCAACATTCCAGGCCGACTGGATGCAGGGTATCCTCTTAAAGGTCCCGAAGAAAGGAGACCTGACAGAGTGCGGTAACTGGCGAGGCATAACGTTGATCTGTACAATCCTCAAAGTACTCTGCAAAGTGATCCTGAACTGGATCCAGGAAAAAATCGACGCTACACTCCGACGGCAACAAGCTGGATTCCGATCCGGACGATCATGTGTGGACCACATCACAACGCTACGAATTATACTGGAACAAATCAACGAATTCCAGGACTGTCTTCTGTTGGTGTTCGTTGATTTAGAAAAAGCATTCGACCAACTTAACCATGAATACATCAGGGCTGCTCTTAGTCCACCTCATTGAAGCACAGTACGAGGCATTTTCATACAAAATCTTGCACGACGGTGTCTTGTCCGAACCAATACCGGTAACTGTTGGAGTGAGACAAGATTGTATTTTATCCCGCTGCTTTTTCTTATCGTAATGGATGAGATCTTGACTGGATCGATTGATTGTAGACCAAACCGAGGATTGCCGTGGAATCTTTCGACAATGGAGCAGCTAAACGACCTTGACCTGGCAGACGACAACAAGACATGCAGAGCAAACTCGACGACCTCACCGAAAGCTTCAAGGCAGCAGGTCTCAAAATCAATGTCGGAAAGACCAAGTCGATGGAGATCAACACAGAAATTTCTTCCAATTTCGTGGTAGCTAGACAACAGGTTGAGAAAGTGGAGTGCTTCCAGTATCTTGGTAGCCAGATAACGCCTGATGATGGTACCACCAAAGACATCGAAACCCGGATCAGAAAGGCCCGATTTGCGTTTGCGAGCCTCCGAAACATCTGGCGGTCACGCCAGATCTCTCTACGAACTAAGATCCGAATCTTCAACACAAACGTCAAATGAACTACATCGCCGGTTTCATCGAAGGGTGCTAGAAGTCGAGATTCGGGAACGCAAGTGGAGATGGATTGGGCACACGCTGCGAAGAGATGAGAACGAGATTTGTAGAGAGCCGCTTGAATGGCATCCAGAGGGACATCGAAGGAGAGACAGACCTAGGAACTTGTGGCGTGTGGAAGCCTAGCCGCCGAAATCCGAATTGTCGACGAAAATCTTTAGTAGAATATTACCTAGTTGGACTCATTCAAAGCTCTGTATATGGATTACCGAGATTTGTTTTTTTTTTTTGTAGATTTTCAAGATTTAAAAACAACAATAAGGCAGAACTTATCTAAAAAGCCGTCGGAATGCTACCAGCATCAGCCCAACATGAATTCGCCCCCGACGGGTAATCTACTACACCATCATCTAGATTATTTCCTCTCCATGGGAAACTAAGCAAACTTCTCGATTCGAGAGTATACCTTCGTCGGGAGATAAATTTCTTCCCATGAAACCTGCCAATGGCCTCGGTCTGAGAACTGCACTCACCGGGCAAAATGCACGGAACTAACCGGCATGCAGGAGATGGCCCAGCCGGATCGCATGTTGGGGAGTTATTTTTATGTGTTGTTTCAAGCTTGGCTCCTGCCTTAGTGCATCCCGTAGCATACTGCCAGTTAGAACGTGGGGGAACGTTCTTTCGGGGCTGTAACGCTCCCTTTTTTGTTGGCCTCCCAAAAAAAAGCGAAAACATGTGCTTGGGAAATTTCGAGGAGACAAAAACGCACCTCTTCGAACTTGCCAGGAAGTTTGCAGAAGGGATTTGTCCTTCTTACACATGAAGATGGCTGGCTGGTCGGTGTAAATGTTGCATGCCTGCGTCTCATATCGTGGTGGATATCGAACACGTGTTTCCTTTGGTGGAGCTGAGCTCTCACTGAGTGTTGGTAATGTGCTGCACAAATGTGAAGCGATGGGGAAAATTGATTTCATCTCACCACTTCCTGCCACTTCCAACTCAGAGAGTATCCATCCTTTTGGCGGGAACTCCGCAAGTCTGTTGCTGTTCGGCAAACTTCCTAAATCGTGAGTTTCAAACGGGGTTGGTATATTGGTGTTTGACATGATCCGTAATAATAGATATCGCTCACGAATGGAAACAACACTTGAAACATGTGGGTGGGTGGTTGGAGAATGAAGAGAAGATTCAGTAAATTGGATTAGCTGATAAATGCAATCTGAACCCGATACAATCCATTCAACTGGGGGCGCGCTGAGGGCCGAATGGTTTAATTGAAATTAATTTTCAATTAGGCCCAACACGATAGATGGCTGTCCTGATATTGCTGCTGGTAGCCAAACTTTTGATAGCAGTGAGAGTTTGATTTTGAGCCATGATTTATTGAAGGGAAAACTCTACATAATAATAAACGTAATTTTTACGAAAAAAAAAAAAATTAAAAAAAACCACTAGTGTGTTTGTATACAAATCAAACGAAATTTCTGGAATTGAAACAATTAGAGTTTCCACAATAACCTTCAAAGGTTCGAATTTTTCACGGTCGCCACAAAAAGAATAGAACATCTTTATACATTTTGACAACTTTGACAATTTTGACAATTATGATAATTTTGATAACTTTGACAATTTTGACAATTTTGACAGTTTTGATAATTTTGACAATTTTGACAATTTTGACAATTTTGACAATTTTGAAAATTTTGAAAATTTTGACAATTTTCAAAAATTTTGAAAATTTTGAAAATTTTGACAATTTTGACAATTTTGAAAATTTTGAAAATTTTGACAATTTTCAAAAATTTTGAAAATTTTGAAAATTTTGAAAATTTTGAAAATTTTAAAAATTTTGAAAATTTTGAAAATTTTGAAAATTTTGAAAATTTTGAAAATTTTGAAAATTTTGAAAATTTTGAAAATTTTGAAAATTTTGAAAATTTTGAAAATTTTGAAAATTTTGAAAATTTTGAAAATTTTGAAAATTTTGAAAATTTTGAAAATTTTGAAAATTTTGAAAATTTTGACAATTTTGACAATTTTGACAATTTTGACAATTTTGACAATTTTGACAATTTTGACAATTTTGACAATTTTGACAATTTTGACAATTTTGACAATTTTGACAATTTTAACAATTTTGACAATTTTGACAATTTTGACAATTTTGACAATTTTGACAATTTTGACAATTTTGACAATTTTGACAATTTTGACAATTTTGACAATTTTGACAATTTTGACAATTTTGACAATTTTGACAATTTTGACAATTTTGACAATTTTGACAATTTTGACAATTTTGACAATTTTGACAATTTTGACAATTTTGACAATTTTGACAATTTTGACAATTTTGACAATTTTGACAATTTTGACAATTTTGACAATTTTGACAATTTTGACAATTTTGACAATTTTGACAATTTTGACAATTTTGACAATTTTGACAATTTTGACAATTTTGACAATTTTGACAATTTTGACAATTTTGACAATTTTGACAATTTTGACAATTTTGACAATTTTGACAATTTTGACAATTTTGACAATTTTGACAATTTTGACAATTTTGACAATTTTGACAATTTTGACAATTTTGACAATTTTGACAATTTTGACAATTTTGACAATTTTGACAATTTTGACAATTTTGACAATTTTGACAATTTTGACAATTTTGACAATTTTGACAATTTTGACAATTTTGACAATTTTGACAATTTTGACAATTTTGACAATTTTGACAATTTTGACAATTTTGACAATTTTGACAATTTTGACAATTTTGACAATTTTGACAATTTTGACAATTTTGACAATTTTGACAATTTTGACAATTTTGACAATTTTGACAATTTTGACAATTTTGACAATTTTGACAATTTTGACAATTTTGACAATTTTGACAATTTTGACAATTTTTGGGGGTTTATTCCACTGGTCGGAAATCACACAAAATGCTTCCTTCGTATATTCTACATTTAAAAACAACCCCCGATAGGACAAATTTTGACAATTTTGACAATTTTGACAATTTTGACAATTTTGACAATTTTGACAATTTTGATAATTTTGACAATTTTGACAATTTTGACAATTTTGACAGTTTTGACAATTTTGACAATTTTGACAATTTTGACAATTTTGACAATTTTGACAATTTTGACAATTTTGACAATTTTGACAATTTTGACAATTTTGACAATTTTGACAATTTTGACAATTTTTGGGGGTTTATTCCACTGGTCGGAAATCACACAAAATGCTTCCTTCGTATATTCTACATTTAAAAACAACCCCCGATAGGACAAATTTTGACAATTTTGACAATTTTGACAATTTTGACAATTTTGACAATTTTGACAATTTTGATAATTTTGACAATTTTGACAATTTTGACAATTTTGACAATTTTGACAATTTTGACAATTTTGACAATTTTGATAATTTTGACAATTTTGACAATTTTAACAATTTTAACAATTTTGACAATTTTGACAATTTTGACAATTTTGACAATTTTGACAAATTTCGACAATTTTGACAATTTTGACAATTTTGACAATTTTGACAATTTTGACAATTTTGACAATTTTGACAATTTTGACAATTTTGACAATTTTGACAATTTTGACAATTTTGACAATTTTGACAATTTTGACAATTTTGACAATTTTGACAATTTTGACAATTTTGACAATTTTGACAATTTTGACAATTTTGACAATTTTGACAATTTTGACAATTTTGACAATTTTGACAATTTTTGGGGGTTTATTCCACTGGTCGGAAATCACACAAAATGCTTCCTTTGTATATTCTACATTTAAAAACAACCCCCGATAGGACAAATTTTGACAATTTTGACAATTTTGACAATTTTGACAATTTTGACAATTTTGACAATTTTGACAATTTTGACAATTTTGACAATTTTGACAATTTTGACAATTTTGACAATTTTGACAATTTTGACAATTTTGACAATTTTGACAATTTTGACAATTTTGACAATTTTGACAATTTTGACAATTTTGACAATTTTGACAATTTTGACAATTTTGACAATTTTGACAATTTTGACAATTTTGACAATTTTGACAATTTTGACAATTTTGACAATTTTGACAATTTTGACAATTTTGACAATTTTGACAATTTTGACAATTTTGACAATTTTGACAATTTTGACAATTTTGACAATTTTGACAATTTTGACAATTTTGACAATTTTGACAATTTTGACAATTTTGACAATTTTGACAATTTTGACAATTTTGACAATTTTGACAATTTTGACAATTTTGACAATTTTGACAATTTTGACAATTTTGACAATTTTGACAATTTTGACAATTTTGACAATTTTGACAATTTTGACAATTTTGACAATTTTGACAATTTTGACAATTTTGACAATTTTGACAATTTTGACAATTTTGACAATTTTGACAATTTTGATAATTTTGACAATTTTGACAATTTTGACAATTTTGATAATTTTGACAATTTTGACAATTTTGACAATTTTGACAATTTTGACAATTTTGACAATTTTGACAATTTTGACAATTTTGACAATTTTGACAATTTTGACAATTTTGACAATTTTGACAATTTTGACAATTTTGACAATTTTGACAATTTTGACAATTTTGACAATTTTGACAATTTTGACAATTTTGACAATTTTGACAATTTTGACAATTTTGACAATTTTGACAATTTTGACAATTTTGACAATTTTGACAATTTTGACAATTTTGACAATTTTGACAATTTTGACAATTTTGACAATTTTGACAAATTTCGACAATTTTGACAATTTTGACAATTTTGACAATTTTGACAATTTTGACAATTTTGACAATTTTGACAATTTTGACAATTTTGACAATTTTGACAATTTTGACAATTTTGACAATTTTGACAATTTTGACAATTTCGACAATTTTGACAATTTTGACAATTTTGACAATTTTGACAATTTTGACAATTTTGACAATTTTGACAATTTTAACAATTTTAACAATTTTGACAATTTTGACAATTTTGACAATTTTGACAATTTTGACAATTTTGACAATTTTGACAATTTTGACAATTTTGACAATTTTGACAATTTTGACAATTTTGACAATTTTGACAATTTTGACAATTTTGACAATTTTGACAATTTTGACAATTTTGACAATTTTGACAATTTTGACAATTTAGACAATTTTGACAATTTTGACAATTTTGACAATTTTGACAATTTTGACAATTTTGACAATTTTGACAATTTTGACAATTTTGACAATTTTTGGGGGTTTATTCCACTGGTCGGAAATCACACAAAATGCTTCCTTCGTATATTCTACATTTAAAAACAACCCCCGATAGGTGGCACCTCCATACACCGGCTCATTAATCATTCAATCAAACTGCGTTAAATGATAAATTCGCTCCGCCAGGGCCATCCATTATTCATAAAGCTATTTCTGATCATCAGCGTCGTCATCATCGCCATCATCATCATCATCAGGCCGCCATCCAGCAGGCAAGATCAGTGTGGCATCAGAAGCCGACATCCAGAAAGCCCACTCCCGGTCGCTCGGCAAAACGGAGGCGCGAAATGAAGTCATTAAATCAATTCCTCGCGTATAATAAAACGATTTAAGGAAAATAAGTCCATTTTTGAACCCAACGCCGGGCCGTGCCACACCGCCAATTTTCGTCCGTTCGTCCGTCGGAGCGCCTTCATTCAAGACACTTGTCGATCCGTGTGATCCGTCGTCAGTCGATGTGTGTGTGTGTGTGTGTGTGTGTATGATTGAGGAAAAGGGAAACATTACCACCTCCTCCCCCATCCCTTTTTCCTCTTTCTCGGTTTTTACGGCCCCTATGCTTGGGTCCTTTAATTTTTTGTAGAGGAGCACCATTTGCTAACAGTTGGCAAAAGGAACACCGCGCAGGGTTGAGCATAAATAATGTATAAGTATAAAATGCAAATTTGGTAAATAATTAGCAGAGTTCGCATAAATACGTCAACAAATGAGAAGCCTGAAGCGGTGAATCTGCAAGGAAGGAAAAGGAAGACGCAACCTATGTTTCGGAGAAGCGGGTCGAGCAATGTGTTCTCTTAATTTACGGGTTCCGAAAGTTTTAGATGTAAGATTGAACCAAGCATATTTTTGACAGCAACATAAAGTGTCAGTACAAGTAGGTTTTCCCACCAAAAAATGTCTCGCGTATTTACAAACATTAACAGTTGAAATAAAACTTTATTCTTTTCAATTTATTAGTAAGCATTTCAGATTGCCTGGTTTTATACATAAAAAAAGAATTGAGAAAAATTTGGTCCAGACCGATTGCCTGAGTATCGATAAAATAAGCCCGGTTTTTACTTGAACTTACTCACACTATTTGAAAAAATTCTAATCGAAACTCAAATCTAGATAGAGTTTGTTCCATCTCAATAAATTGAAAAATTAGATTTGAATGATACTGATGTGCTTCGATAAACATTTTTTTTCGTATGTTAATATTTCATCAATTCTTTTGAATTGTTCTGTTGAATACCTGGATTTAGACAGGATTTCTCCGGATGTTACCCGGTTTTTAGGTTAAAAATTTTGAAATCTAAAGCTTGGATTTTGCCAGGTTTTTGCGTTGAAAATGCCTGGATCTGTCCAGCCCAAAAAAGTTCAGAAACAAAATCTGGGAGACTATTCTATAGTAAGGTTGCAAGAATTTTTTCAGCACGTATCCGGGCCAGACAAATCCAGCATGTTTTATGTATAAACCTGGCAAAATCCTGGCATTTCATTTCAAAATTGACAAACAAAAATTGGGCAATATCTGTCCAAATCTTGTCAAAACCCAAAAATTGCTCAACAAAAACTAAGTACAAAAAATTCCTTAAAAATGTATCTACAGATTTAAATTGTATTAAAGGATTTCAAAAAACCTTTCATGTTTATTTCTATTGATCTTTCTCAAAAAAATTCTATTTTGAAACATTAAATTTTTTTTTAAACAAAACTATAAATTTTTGTTGTTTGATTTGTTAAATAAATCCGGTTTTTTATTAAATGAAAACGGGGCAACCGGACCAGACTTTTCCCAAATTCTGTATTTAATATCCGGGCAATCTACCAACCTGGTTCTAAAGCGTGAGACAATTTTTTTCTTGTAATTTCAACGATCATTGCTAGACATCTGACATTAGTTAAACTACTGACAAAATGATTTAATGCTTTGAAAATCTAGATTTGAACAATTCAAAGGATAGTTGTTCTGGTAATGTCGAATGAGAAAAACGGCGTATATCAACGATCTTTTTTGAGAAATAGCCAGGATCTACAGTACCTTTTGGATATTATTACTCAAGATGGGCATCTCAACCTTAGGGTTATACAACATTGTTCAACATGATGGTTAACATTAGTGAGAACATTAAAAGATGTTTTTTATCATTAATTCACCTGATTATGATTGGAAAATTTTAAATGGAACTCTAGTCAATAGTCATTTTGTCATTTTGAATAACAAAACTCATATCAGATGATAAGCTCTATTAACATTTTTCTTACCAAATATACAATCTGAGTTTTGATTGTAAACAGAAACTTTCACACTCTGATTCTTCAGAAAATTTCAGATTTTCAATTTGCTTATCTTGTTTGATTTCAACGACAAAATTTCTATATAATTGATATAGATCGTACGATTGGTTTCCAATCAATAAATAAGGAAAAGAGAAGAAGAAAATAAGAAAATGGAATAGTTTTTCGAAACATTTATTTTTTTTAAATGCTTCTGGCGTCGCTTTTATAATTTAAAAAAAAACAGTGAATCCAAGATTTTGTCACGCACCGTTTATGTCTACCCCTGATTTTGCCACCTTTTTTGACCAGATTTTGTCATTATTTTTAATTTAATGTTAAAATACTCAGATTCAATCCTTCTCCTTTTGGGATGATTACTAATTGATATCACGTCAATTGACAATTGTTATATAACATGATAACAACGATAGCGAAAGGAAACGTATCCGATTTTATACAAGTGTTATATTCACATTTAAACAATAATAAAGTTGATTAATACAATCAAACTCATAGAAATAGCGACACAACAAATCATCGATATGATCTACAAGCTTGTTTTGGACCCTTGGAGCCAAAAGGTTATAACTAATTGCGTTATAGCTTATTTTGAGAAAACACGCTTCTAAGAAATTGTGTTGTTCCGATTTCCATATACTTTTGGAAATCCGTAATTTTCTTTCGAAAGCAAAAGCAGGTATATAAATGTTTTAGAATGATGTATTCCAGCAAGTGGAAGTTGGATGAAGAAACATGGTTTAATAAAAAATCAAGTATACGGTTCCACGTTCAAGGTACTAATGAACGAGAATTTATTTCCTTATTTGGCTTAGGGGAATTCAAGTTCCCATTTTCCCGCTCTCTTTCTCTCTCAATCGATGCAAGCTTAGTTTATCTTACTCATTTTTATGTTAAATAAGACAGTGAATAAAACTGGATTTTTTTTTAAAAAATCACCAAACGAACTTGAGTTGAGGGGGGGTTATCACTTTTCGCCTTAGGGGAACTACTAGCTAAGCTCTTACCTTTTTGGGCAGCAGTGGCTGCGGTGCTGACTGAATCGGACATTTTCGTAAACGAATTTAAAATTTAAAATTGTTTCTTCCGGATTGTGGAAACAATAAAGTTCAATTTCCAAATTCGTAACGTTCCCTTTATTCGTACGAAGCTCTACCGGGAAACGTTTTAAATTCCAACGATTTCAACATTGATTGAATATAGGAATAATCTTTACAATTCTCAATCTTACGTTTAGTGAACTCTCTATACGTTTCCTTCTATCTCGATTTTCAGTGATAGGCCTCGGCTATTCACCTACGCTTTTAATTATCTTAATCTAGAAATTGAATAAAACGTTTCTCAACAAGTTTCTCACCTCTGATCCAGTTCGATACTATCGCACTATTACAAATTCAATACCGCGCACTTGTGTGGTATTGTAGCCTAAATTAAAGTAGGTAAACGTTAGAATATCACTTCACATACTAAGCGTAAAGCGTACATGTGCTAGACTTCCTGAGCAGATTCTCAATTTGCACCTTCCGTGCCTTGAATTAGTTGCAGATGCCTAGAGTCAAGTAATTCAAAGTTAGATTTGAATACAAGATTGGATATTCCAACTATAGGCCTACCTTAGCACCTGAGTTAAGCACAAGTTAACAATTTCACAATAGCCACTATGAATAACGCTTTAGTTTTGTATAATCAACAACAATAATTTCAGTCGAACCGTATTGTTTTTGTTTTACTCTTCTGTTTTCGGTCCACAGTTTCCCGCCTAACGCGCCTAACTAGTTTTGACACTTCTCACAACATTCGAACTCATTTCCGAAACCCTTGAACTGTCATTTGAGATTAGATGTGTTCAATATGTTTTCGGTTTCGAAGGTCAGTTCAGTGACACGAAGTATAAAAAATGAAAAATTCGTTGTCATTCAAGGCCGGATTAAGGGGGGGGCAAAAGGGGCAATTGCCCCCGGGCCCCCCGGCTCAGGGGGGCCCTCCGAGGGAAAAAAAAGTTTTAACATTCCTTTAATCATACTACTTCAATTTGGAATATATCTACTAAAAGGGCCCCCGGGAAATAATATCTAGAATAGTTTTTCTCTTGAATAAGTTAAGGGGGCCCCTAGAGTTAGCAGTGAAGAAGTTATCCTGCATTTTGCGAGCTAAGAATATCATATCTCGGTATTGAATTTGAAAAATTAAATTGTGAACCGAATTCGTAACAAAAATTAAGAAGAATATGAGGCAAAACACCTAAAATTTTAATTTTCTCTATCGAAACATGTCAGTCGGAATATTCTGTACAGAACAGGAAAAATTTAGAAAAACATCTCCTCATTTTCATTGCATACATACGTCTTGCAAAATGATAAAGTTTATCATTATTTAACTTTCCAAGTAATGCTTACTGCACAAATTTCGCCAAAACTGTCTCACTGTGCTAAGAGAGAACAGAGAAACTTTATGAAAAGCATTTCAGAATCTTACCCGCGCAGTATCCGGGTGAATACCGCGTATTATTTTTATAACTTTTCACTTTTCGATCATTATTATTGAAATTTCCGTTGGTTTATAAATTCTTAACCCTTTTCCCTCCCAATTTTTGAAAATAAATTCTTTAAAAACAACTGTAGTTGTCTAAATTGGACCAATCAACAGAACAGATTTTCTTTATTGACTGTCTATCGCTATTTCGGTCTTAGACTTGAAATTCGCAACGAAACATTTTCAACTGATTTAATCAAAATTTTATCATCTACTGAAGTCAATATCCTGCAGTCAGCACAGTATTTTCAAAATGATCATTCTCGAATTATTATAAAAATGATCTCATAGTTATATTGCAAATATCATTGAGTGATACTCTTAACTTGAATATTCAATTTTTTTTAATCTTATCTTTTCCAGATTCAATTTATTGAGATTTTCAAGTCTTGTATTTTTTCTTCAGTTACTGAGGTTCAGTTTCATGTTTTTTTTTTCTGAATTTTGAGAACTCAGGATCATTTTTGAGGTACTAAACTCATTTGGATTCCTTATCTGACTTTTTCAATGATAGCTGATTCTCTGTTTGAACATTTAATCTCGAATCTGATTTTTTTTCAATCGATCATTTTTGCACTTATACCTCCTTGGCTTTGAGGGCATCGAATGAAACTTCTATCACATTTAGAATCACAGTAAAAAAAAAAATTATCTGACGAGAATCATATTCATAAACATTTCATGATACGTTTTTTTGTGTTCCAAAGATATTAAATTGAAATTCACATTTGGTGCAATTTCTGTTTTGGCTCTGAATGCAACTTTAAATCTCTTTTTTTTATTTAATTCATATTTTGTTTCTTAAAACTTGATTTGAAATTACAATTTAGATTTGAGACACTGAATTTTGGTTCTTAATATAACCTGATTAAAAGTTTTGAATTCTTAAACTCTAATATCTGTATCTCTATGGAAATTTGTTTATTTTTTTTAAATTTTGTATCCAATGTTTCAAATCTTCATGATACTTCCCAATTGTCATGAGGTAAAGATTTCTCGATGAATCATAAACCTGATCAATGATGAAATGGAAATCATTTAAAATATCTGTTCGGTAATGTTTCTAAATCATAGAATTTTAGTTTGTGTTAAGAATATTAAAATAAAAAAGAATTGCATTCAGCATTTTGCAGCTCAAATCAAAGCTTTCATTGTTTAAAAATGTCTTAACTCTTCCGCAATGTTTGCACCTGATTAATTAACAATTTTTTAAGGTTCCAGAAACTATCTTCTATGCAGACGACATGGCAATTTGAAGGCTGTAAACTGAGCTCATATCCAGTTCTTTTACACGTTTAAAATGTTTTGTATTCTCTGGAATAGCATTTGAAAAAAAATCGAATCATAGGGGCCCCCCGAGAAAAATTGCCCCGGGCCCCCGATGACTTAATCCGGCCCTGTTGTCATTATAAACTTCAAATATACCCCTTTGGCTCTGAGGGCCTCAATTGAGCTTTTTTACAAAGCAATTTCCCTAATACACCACAAGAAGATGACGTCGTTTATCGAGAAATCTAAAGCATCAGCCCATTCTATTATGTCGTCTAGTATCCGTAGAGCTTATTCGAAATAAGCGGAAAGAATGCTCCCTCAGTTGTCAGTTTTGATTTTTTCTTATTGGAAATTAAACAATACATTTTAAAGTTATTTTAATAAATACCTTGTTTTTTTTTATTAGTTTATTTGGGATTTTAATCACTGGAAACCATTTACTCTTTTTGACAATACCGGTCCAAACAGAGTGCTTCAAGAAACATAGCATCAAAATTTTATGATATTTCGATGAAAACGAGACTTAACGCATTTATTATCAACTAATAGCGCACAAAACAACACCCTACATTGTTTAAATACACAGTGATGATGTTTTCTTATAGATTTGAACAGAATTACTGAAAAAGAGTGCATTTTAAAAATTACCCGATTATGTCACTGTCCCCAAATTGTGACAAAATCGGGGATTCACTGTTATAAAATTTAGTCGTTTGTAGCCAAAAGTGTAGTGGTGGAAGAATCATAAGTTTTGACTTAATAATGCCAAACAATTCTCTTTATCTTAACAAAAAAAGAATCCCGAATATTTTTTTTAGTAACAAGCATCTGTGGCTGTTAAATGAAAAGCTGGTTAACTATAGAATGAAAAAACGAAACCAAAATTTGCATCAGAGGGTATATGAAAACGAGAAATGTTTTAATTATTATTTGGGATCCTCCCGCATTCCAGTGGGGTAGAAGACAGACATCCTTTTTTTTTACAGCTCAAGAACTCATCAAGCAAATATAACTAATTTTAGAATGCGAGAGTATTTGGAAAAGAGAAATATTTCTTAGGTAAGGTTGTCAGTACTCTTCCTGCTCGCATCTAGACCGAGCAAATCCGAGAAATTTGATCTAAAAACCTAGCATTTGATTCAAAAAATGTCCACTCAAAATCCGGAAAAATTTGGTCAAACCATAGAATTATCCAATAAAAATCAAGAAGAAAACACATGAAGTATTGTTTTTTCTATCGAAATACGTCAGAAGATTTAAAATCTTATTAGAGTCTTGAAAAACTATTCATGATAATTAAGACAGAATTTGCTCAAAAACATCCGTTTTTAGACGCAAAAGTCGAAAATAGTAATAACTCAATTTAAGTTTATTTGTAGTGAATAAATCCGGGAATTTGATCAACAAAAATCGGGCAACTGGGCCAGTTCGACCCTTTCTCAAATTTGATATGAAATATCCGGGCTACTCCGGGTAAAACCAAGCAACCTGGCAAACTTACCCTAGCCTGCTTTGTAGGACTACTTGAATGCGTTTTGCAGTTTTGTTCAAAAGAGTTCAATATTGCTTTTTAATAATATCAGAGGAATAATCACGATGAAATAGTGTTATAATCCAAGACAGATAATTGAGCTCTGTAATTTTTTTTATGAAAAAATAGTCACATAAACTTGATTGCACAAAAATTTTGACACTTCCGAGCGGCCTTGAGGCATTTTGTAGAAAAATAAAAAATGGCGCCCAAAAATAATCGTGCTTACATGTTTTTGAGCTCTTACTTTGTTTTCTTTATTAATTTATTATCAATTTTTGCAAAACAAATTGTAAAATGTTCAGTTTACCGAAATTTTCTCTATGACGTGCAAAAAACATGAGTAATTAATTCTCTTGGAAATTTTTCTCGTTTTATTTTTCAAATCCTTCGCAATTTTCACATCAAAATTGATCATTTTAATCAGCCGCTGCCGCTGCGACCTTACCTGCATCTTCTAGACAAGTGCAGGGAAATGCATTTTCCTGACATGTATGTCCGTTAGACCGCTTCAAAAGATGACTTTTTGCTACCATATGTTTTTATATCTTTTGAGTCACCAAGCATCAGTGTTAAAATTGAAATGATTTGTTTGATTCCTGAATTATCACAACGTGATTAAATTCTGTGTGGAAATTTGTATGGAAGAAGAAATTTTTGCGTATTAAATCATCCAGAAAATGTTAATAAGCTTGAAATGAAGCTTGTCTTTAATTGTTGGTTTTGCCTATTCTTAAGCTTAAATTTTTGGCAACATGAGAATAAGCTGAGTCTTTCAAGAAAAAAGTTATAACCATTTCAAATTATTTTAAAATAGCATGTTTTGCTGGCTAGAGCTTTAACAAATATCAAGAAATGTTTTTATCGAGGTCAACCAATTCATAAATCAGATTTTTGAGATTTTTCTTTTCTATCTTACGGTTCAAAAGCTTTAAAATGAGCAATCAAAAACGTTCAAATAAAAAATATTCATTTTGAAAATCTTCATTTTACATGACATCGAATATCTTTTACGGGGTAAAAGCTAGGTTTGCAATTTGTTTATAAGAAATGTACTAAAAAAAATCAAGAAATACTTAATATCCAACGATAGATTTTTTAAGAACTTTCAGTTTATTTTTTAAGATTTTTTGATGACAAATTTTGCTATCCCATACAAATTTTAATACAAAATTAAAACTGTTTGCGCTAATTCAGGCAAAGTGCCTGCAGCAATATGTCCACTTTTTTCTCAACCTTCCTGTTCCGCATCCTTTGCAGCATATTGATTTGATATCATAGAGTATCAAGATGTTCTAGACGCCAAAACTGATGAATCCGGCATCCACTAAGTGCCGTAAGGTGTTCGTTTTCGACGCGGTGGACTGTCGTTCTTTGAACGCACACGTTTCAAAATGGAATGACTTTACTTTTTTGCTATCACTGAAGGAGTTTGAATGACAGATGAATTTGTTGTCTCTTGGTTCACTGTGATACATGCTGCATGAGAGATTTTGTAAGTGCGTTGAAAGGTAAATCCAGGAAAAAAGCCAAATTTTAATCGAATCAGTTATTTAAAATTAAAAAAAAAATTGTGGAAAGATGACCAAAATCCTTTCTTTTTACTTCTGAAAAAATATTTATTTAAAATTTTTGTTTTCACATTATTTCACATTTCACATTTACTAAGCTTCACTGCTGAAAATTTCAAATCAAGAAAAAAAAATGCAACATGTTGCAAAAATTTGTTTATTAAGCACAAGTCGCATAACCAACGAAGTTTGCCGAATGATGAAAAACTCAAGTTTTGCAACAAGTGTGTATACATTTTTTTTTAAATGCCGGAAAATACCGTTGTGAAAATCAAGTTATGATACCTGCAGATAACGGATGTAATTTTTTCTTCAAAATCACACTGTTTTAAAAACTTTATCGAAAAGCTTTGCACCCTACAAAGAAAAAAAATTACACTCAACTTCACTAGAAAAACTATGTAAAACTTCTGAGTCTCAATTTATTCCAATCTACAAAAAAAAATTTTTTTTCAATTGCCCTCAAATATGATACTGAATTGTGCTAAAATGAAATCGCGTGCCGTAAATTTGCACACCCCTACACATAATCGGCTTCGTCCCATCAAAACGGCAAATGAAATGAAAATTCATCGTCGCCAGTTGATGTGCGTGAGAATGCTTTTTTTTGTGCAAAGAAATGGTTTGTGTAGAGATTATCGATTCTAAAATCATGTGATTCTTTGTGTCAATTTTCGAACAATGCTTGATAGAAATAAATGAAATTTTAACGTTGATAAAAATACGAAAAAATAATTATTTGTAGCAATTCAGTTGGTACTGCAAACTTAACTTTTCGTCTCTGGAAGCTCTTTTTTTGACAATGTGTTTTTTGATTAATAACACTAGTTTACAAAATTTAAAAAAATCGTGAACTTGATAAACTGACCAACATTTGTAATGTGAAATCGGGCGCTGAATCCGAAAATGAAATTCAAAAAAATCTCAGTAGAGCCGTTTTTGAGTAGTGCTCCAAATATGAAATTTCGAAAAAATTAATAAAGTTCTTGTATTTAGATTAAAATATCTCGGACGACGTAACACTAATTTGAAATCCCTCTTTTGCATATTGAAGGTAAATAAGTTTTCTATCGATCATCTGAACACTGTTGCGTTTGACCAACAGGATTACTGATATTCGTGACTTTATGAAAAAAAAAATTATAAAAAACACATTTTTTTAGAGAAAATTTTGTTTCAACGAAAGTTTTAGACTCGATGGTAGCATTTAAAAAATCTTATTTTCTTTTGCGCTTAAATATCAGTTCAAAACAAAGATTTCAAGTGGTTATTTATCAAAATCGGTTGAAAATTGAAGAAGTTATTGCTACTTTACAATAACTGAAATTTTTGGAGTTTTTAATAATTTAACAAACCGCAGTACACTTATCATAGTATAGGAAGAATGAAACATGATAAATCTCACTCGCTTCAAGTCAAAATTATTTATTAGCTTACCAGAAGGTCATATGCCAAGTTTCAGGAAGATCTGACCATAGGGAGGGGTTGCTTAAGTCTCAAACGTGAATAAAATTTTGAGGTATTTTGCCCGGAAGGAACGAAAAATACTGGTTTTTCATCAATAACTTTTTTCATCACTAGTTGATTGTTTTTATGGTTGATTTTCTTAAAGCCTAAGTTGAGATAAATTTTGTCCAACACGCAATGAGTACTTTTTACGCATTGCGTTTTATACGACAATTTTCGACCAAAATACAATCTTTGAACCGCAATAACTTTTCTGTTTCAAATCCAATCGAGTTACAGTCTTCGGGTGAAATATTTGTCTCAACTTAGGCTTTAAGAAAATCAAGCATAAAAACAATCAACTAGTGATGAAAAAAGTTATTGATGAAAAACCAGTTTTTTTTCGTTCCTTCCGGTCAAATTACCTCAAAACATTATTCACGTTTGAGACTTAAGCAACCCCTCCCTATGGTCAGATCTTCCTGAAACTTGGCATATGACCTTCTGGTAAGCTAATAAATAATTTTGACTTGAAGCGAGTGAGATTTATCATGTTTCATTCTTCCTATACTATGATAAGTGTACTGCGGTTTGTTAAATTATTAAAAACTCCAAAAATTTCAGTTATTGTAAAGTAGCAATAACTTCTTCAATTTTCAACCGATTTTGATAAATAACCACTTGAAATCTTTGTTTTGAACTGATATTTAAGCGCAAAAGAACATAAGATTTTTTAAATGCTTGCCATCAAAATTTTCTCTAAAAAAATGCGTTTTTTATAATTTTTTTTCTCATAAAGTCACTAATATCAGCAATCCTGTTGGTCAAACGCAAAAACAATGTTCAAATGATCGATAGAAAACTTATTCACCTTCAATATGCAAAAGAGGGATTTCAAATTACTGTTATGCCGTCCGAGATATTTTAATCTAAGTACAAGAAATTTTTTAATTTTTTCGAAATTTCATATTTGGAGCATAACTCAAAAACGGCTCTACTGAGATTTTTTTGAATTTCATTTTCGGATTCAGCGTCCGATTTCACATTAGAAATGACCTTCTGTTTACTGAGTTCAAAAATGCTGTAAACTAGTGTAATTTACAGTCTACGACATACTTGCCCACAAATTATCAGTTGTTTGCATGAAAACGACTCCTAAGAGCTAGTTCACTGGTGTTGGGAAAAAATGGTAGGAATTTTGACATTTTGAAAATTTTACCATGCAAAAATGTTTTCAAGATCTTTGGGCGTTGTATTTTTTACATCACTGTTTCTATTTCAGCCGTATGTGATAGAAATATTGCTGCTTTTGCATCTCAGCATGCGAAACTACAAGACGTGTTGTAAAAAACTTGAAGGCCTAAGATCTTGAAAATGTTGTTGCATGGCAAAATTTTCAAAATGAGCAAAAAGTGACAAAATTTTCATCACTTTTTCTCAACACCAGTGAGCTTGCTCTAAGAGTGTTGGTGCTCTAAGAGCAAGTTCACTCGTGTTGGGAAAAAGTGGTAGGAATTTTGACACTTGTAGCACATTTTGAAACCTTTACCATGCAAAAGTATTTTCAAGATCTGCGGCCTTCTGTGCTGTGATGCAAAAATAGCTCGATTTCTATCACATGCGGTTGAAATAGAAACAGTGTTGTAAAAAAATTCTACGCCCAAAGATCTTGAAAACATTTTTGCATGGTTAAATTTTCAAAATGTGCTGCAAATGTCATAATTTTAACACTGTTTCAATTTCAGACGTATGTGATAGAAATATTGCTGCTTTTGCATCTCAGCATGCGAAAATAGAACAAGAGTTGTGAAAAAACTTGAAGGTCGCATATCTTGAAAATGTTTTTGCATAGTAAAGTTTTCAAAATGTGCCGAAAGTGTCAAAACTTCCACCACTTTTTCCCAACAAGAGTGAACTTGCTCTCACTGGTAAATAAATCGAATTTTAGGGAATCTAAGTATTTGCATCAGGTATAAAAAAAAGACAAATCAAAGTAAGAAAAAACATAATCCGTGAATATCATGAATTCCTCGAAAAAAAAATGCTTACCGACATTACTTGAACCCGCATTTTCCACTTAAGGACAATGGTGCGATAGCCAATTCCATCACGGCAAACGTGATAAAATAGGCTCCGGAATGAAGAGAAATTTGGAGGGAGTAAATTTGGAATTCGGGGGATTTTTGGGCCATTTCATTGGAAGGGTTGCCCCATACAAAATAATTTTTAAATGGAACTCAACTTGAACAATTTTAAGACGATTTTTTATAAAATAGTTTTACGAGCATGAAGAAGCTAAGGATGTGTAGATCTGGCTTGTAATATAGCTCAGTTGGTAAGTCAGTTGTTTCCTGAGCCGATGTCCGTGAGTTCGATCCCAAGAGTAAACATCGAACACAGTTGTACTGGATAAGTTTTTCAATAACTGTCTGCCAACTGCAGCGTTGATATAAAAGTCGTGAATGCCGTAAAGATGGTAAAACGACTATAATCGAAACAAAAAAAAAAGAAAAGGAGATGAAGTTAAAACAAAGGAACTAAGGAGAGGTCGCCTAGATAATTTGATGCGATTGTTATTCGGCAGATTAGTCAATGACAGAGTCAGCTAGTATGACATAAATTCTTATGATAAGAAAACATATTCAACATTTTAAATATGACATAAAGTTTAAACTTGAAGATAAGATTACAAAATATAATTAAGCTTACTGAAAAATATATAACTTCCCTCCATGTATAAGAAATTTATGAATTTTGATAAACCACCACTAAAAGGGTCCAAAGTACGGCAACAAACCCTAACTATTTAAATATTTACATCTACCTTGATACACATTTCAGCTAACTTTCTATTACTCGATAAAACCGCCGGCATTAGAATAGAAACAATCACCTTAAAATAGTGACACCATACGTACGGCAGCTCGTATCCACCCTCAGCCAATTCCATAAGTTTCTACTGCCACCTCCTCAAAACCTTCTCTGACCAAAGGGAGAGAACCCTCAAACGCTAGAGGACTACGCAACACGAACAACAACAACGACAGCAACGCGCTCGAGAGCAAAACACTTGGCAGAATGTGGTCCGCTCATTAATCATTCCGTGTGAGTTTTCCCGAAAAATACAGCATGGTTGGAAGGTTGGAAGGAATAAGTCCTAGAGTCGAAAAAAAAAAACACTCGCCATCCACCCCGAGACTCACAGTAGGCGATGATGCTGGGTTATTGGTGTTGGAAATCACCCACCAGCAGCAGCCCATTCAGCGGATCGGATCGAAGAAGGCCGAGGGGCACCCGAAACGCAGGATACGCATTTTCCCTCCTAGCAGCAGCAGCAGCAGTCTAGTGTGTCTCGTTCGCTCCCGAAGGATTCCATTCAAAAATTTCACTTTCGTACGCAGCAACCATCTTGCCGTGGGGGAGCGAGCGAGAAGCCGCCAGAGCGAGAGAGCACGATAACACCCATTAAAATGCTTTATGGCTGACAACCAATGCTTTATTACCCCGGCGAACGCATACCAGCGCACCCTGGCAGTGGGCCGCAAATAACTACGCACACCGAGAGACAATTTACGAGCTTATGAGGTTTCGTGCTCGGTGAAGGGTGTGGAATCGCAGCGGCAGCCTTAGGCAGCCGGCAGGAAAACGAGAGCACACGATTTACGAGCTACTCGCGAGCAATAAAGAAGGGACGATCACACTTGAGAAAAGTCATAAAGTGTCCGCCTCCTGCGATTGGAGTCGATTCGGTTTCCTTTCGGACTTCCCCTTTGCAATTTTGTCTCTCGTTCTGTCTACTTTGTTTTAAGATAGGAACATCGTTCTCCCATCCTCTCCCAAATAAACATAACAAAAAAGCGCCGCGCCGGCAGAAGATGTACAATCGGAGCGTGAGTGATGACCATTCGGTGTGAGTTATGTTCGTCCTTCCGCCTGGTTCCGAGCACCACCCTCGGTTTCCAATGTTTCTCAACACAACAATCGGCACCGAAATTTACGAGCTCCACGTGGTTGCCACTTCGTTGTGTGCGATTTGTCAACACACTCATCCACACACCGATCGAAGTCCGAAGAGAGCGAGTCACCTCGTGAGTGCTGTGTGCATGCTTTACGACTTCTTCCGGTTTTCCGATTTTCCTTAACACGTTCGTCGCCACGTCACCCATATTCGGGTGACGGGTGTATTTCCTGGGAGGCCCCGTCACATCAAAAAGCGTGTGCCGCTCTCTTACTCGAGTTTACCGCTCAGCTTCGCCACACGTTTCAAATATGGGAGTTCTCCCTCTTTGCTTGCTCTCTCTGAAAATTTCTTTGGGCCTGGCTAATAAAACTACCAAAATGAGCATGGCGACGAACGTGTTAAAGCAAACCCATACACACATCCACAAAGAACCAGAGGAGTCAGTCACTCACGCTCTCACCACCCACCCAAACGAATGAGCGTGAGCAAAAGTCGACGAGCGAGCGATGAGAGCGGTTTCGGTTTATGCTTCGGGGAAAACCTTTTTGCACCCGTTTGCTTTTATTCCCGTTTTCGGATGGCTTCGAGCAACAACAGGCAGCATGACAGCGAACAACGACGGAAAAGTAGGCGAGTGCTTTCGGTCCCCGGCTGTTAAACTGCCGTCGGCAAATCGACGATGGGCAAAACCAACATGGCTGACTTGGATGCGAGCATGGCAGCTGCCAGTGAGTAAGGAAGGATAATCAGGAGCAACATGGTTGATGGTTCAGCCAGGGGATAGAACATCCTGACGCAGAACAGAATTCTTTTGTTTGTGTATGTGTGTGTGTGCACTTGTATTTGTGTGTCAGTGAGTGTGTTCCAATTCTAAAAGTGTTTTAACTCTTTGTGTGTGCGAGCGAGCGAGTGGAAATGCGGTTGTTTACGATTCACAGCAATGATGATGACGATTATTGCCGTAGGGTCATGTTTTTTCCTCGTCGAATCCTTTTTCCGAGGACTAACGAACTGGAACTGACGGCTGCTGCTGATGGAGAAAGAGTGAATCGTTGGCTGGATGGCGGATGGAGAAATAATCGTAAAAGATATTGCCGCCCGTCCTGCAAGGGTAAAAGGATTTGATGTAAAGCGAACGCAATTATGGCGTCGTCAATCTGTAGTTAAAAGGATTTTCAGCTCGTTCAAATAATTGTTACGACATGACACTTGTTGTTGGTTGTGCCGGGTAATTATTGTTTCGGGAAGTGGAGCTGGTGCTGCGTACCTTGTTCCATCTAGCGACGGAAAAATTCAATAACTATGTTCGGAAGAATTTTAAATTTAACAGGTGGTAAACTTTTCATTTGCTACGTTTTATTGATTTATTATTAATTTGAATGCTCAACTCCGTATAGTGTATTTGATATAGGTTAAGAATATTATTCCAGAACTTCAGAAATTAAGATTAAAAACAAACCCAAAAATTAAATGTTTTCAATGTTCTTTAATAGTGATTTACGCGACAAGATACAAAAAAATAGATTATTTCAGCTCGAGTCGCGCATTTTTTGCCAAGTTGAATAATTACGACAAGGAATTAAAAAATCGAGTTTTAAAACGAGTTGCATACACAATTTTTTGCTATTCCGCGAAAAACCTTTCAGACTCAAGTTTTCAAACCAGAAGAAACAGATTGTAGATTTTTACCTTAAGAATCAAATCAGTGTCGAAAAGAAGAACTTTTCGACACCTTTTTGAAAACAGTATCGAAAAGTATTACTTCAACACACTGCACAATGGGGAAAAAAGTGTACAAAACGCGAAGAAATTCAATATCTTTTGTCCTTTGAGGGGTTCAAAATTTTCAAGTCCGAACATATCTGGCTTAACATCAACTGGAAATGGATACCGAGCGCAGACCGTTCAAATATGTTCCTTCTTTTGAATGACCTAGTCCCAAACAAAGAAAAACTGTTTAGCTATAACATCGGAGGTTTACAAAATGTGATTTGTAATGAATGTTCTGGCCCAAATGACAATAATGAGCATAGAATTAAAGTATGTCCTAATTCCAAAATCATATGGGAATGGTTGAAAGATACACTTCGTATAAAACTGAAAATCGATTGTGCAAAACCAGAAGACCTGTTGAGTTGCAACCTTGAAGAAAGAGAGAAAAGATTGAAATGTGGGCAATGGCTAGTAATTCATGTTATGAGTTTTCTGATAGAAAGATTTCCGAAAGCTAGTATGTATGAATTTAAGAAACAATTTGTAGAATGGAGATGGAGAAACATGAAACAATTAGTAAATGTATTTGGTAGCTTTATGAACATAATAATGTAATCAAGTGTAATGGAATCATGGAAATAAAGTTTGGTTTAGTTTAGTGTAAAAAAAAAAAAAAAAAAAAAAAAAACATGCTTTTTCTGAGCTATTTGAAAAATGTAGGGAAATTGAGGGTTAAACAGCCATAATTTCTGTTTCCAATCCGTGCGGTGGCTCAAATAGGCTTCGTTGGATTCCTTGGAAAAAAATTACATAGTATACAACAACCCATTTGGTTCAAAATGTTCAAGTCCGAACATGCTTTTTTTTCTGAAATCATTGAAAAATGTAGGGGAATTGAGGGTAAAAACGGCCATAACTCAATTTTATAATGCGTGCGGTTGCTCAAACAGCCTTAATCGGATTCCTTGGAAAAAGTCACACAAGTTACGTCTCAATAGATTCAAAATTTTGAAGACCGAACATGCATTTTCTTAACAATTTGAAAAATTGAGGGGAATTGAAGGTTAAACAGCCATTACTTAATTTTCCGAAGTGTGCGGGGGCTCAAACAGCCTTCATTCTATTTCTCGGAAAAAACCACACAAGATTCAACCCATTTAGTTCAAAATTTTCAAGTCCGAACAAGCTTTTTTCTGAAATCATTGAAAAATATATAGGGTAGTTGAGGGTAAAAACAGATAAAAATCCATTTTCTGAAGCGTGCGGAGGCCAAAACAGCCTTCATTCGATTCCTCAGAAAAAATTACATACGATAGCTCTGTTTTTGTTCCAAATTCTCTGGTTCGAATCAGTGTTTTTCTGGAATGTTTACAAAATATATAGGGGAATTAGGGATTAAAAAAGCACTATATCTCCGTTCGTAAGCTTGTGCGGCGTTTGAAACTATGTCCAATCGATTTTCCGGAAATTTTCACAAAAGAAAGTATAATTTCATAGATTTGGGTTATGTAGGACGAAAGATATTGAATGTCTTCGCGGTTTGTAAACTTTTTTTCTACCATTGTGCACTGTTAAAATAAAATCTAGTTATGCAACGATTTGCATACACAATTTTATGCAAATTAAAAAAAAAATTTACAAGAAGCGCATGTCTACAAATGACAACACATGGACTACCATGCAAGCAACTGCAAATTTTCAATAAAGGGGGGGTAGGGTCTAACACTTTCAAAAATCGATTTTTTTATTTTTTTTTATTTTCTTATTATAAAACATTTCAAGAAAGTTTTGTTAAATTTTCAAGTCAATTGTAGCAAAACTGAAGAAATTATAGGCCTTTATCTCCTCCTATCTAATACTGCAAGAAAGCAAGAGCAGAAACTTCAAACGCGTTTTTCTCGAAAGCACATTTTTAAAGTCCGTGGACATCGTCATTTGAAAACTACTTATCCGATTGTTTTCAAATATGGAACATGTTTTCTACATATAAAATACCAGACCCCAACGTTTTTCTTTTTTTTGTTACTTTGGGGAGATTTTACAGATAAAAAATGGCGGATTTTTTCGTGAAAAATCGTAGTTTTTACTTCAAACAGCCACAAAAATTACATAATTTTTTTTTTTAAGTTAAATAAAAACGTCGGGGTCCAGAAAAACATCTATTAAAAATATTTTGCTCTGATTTTTTGACTTCAGATGATTCTGTACTGAGATACAGTGTCCCCCGCAAATCCTGTTTTCTAAAAGGCATCCTCGAAAGTGCTCCGTCACCAGCTCATTTTTCAATATTTTTCTTCGAAAAAATTACTAAATGTTCTTTTAAAAATGCTTTGTATAATGCATAAAAATTGAATACATTTGTTTGAACTATAGCTCTAGAAAAAAATCGTGAAAACGGTGTTTTTTTACCCGTTAGACCCTATCCCCCCCCTCCCGCCCACCCTTAAGTAGATAATGGAATATATTTATTTTTCTACACTAAATTCAGTGCAGGGAAATAGCTCTTTTCGATACTGTTTCCAGTGTCAAAATGTTCACTTTTCAACGCTTAAATGCATAAATGGTATTTGAAACATAATTTAAACTGAGAAAGAATTCAGTCATTTCACTATTAACTCTAGAACCGACCAAACGTTTCCAATAAATTTATTAGAGCACGAAGCTGTACGGCAAGGTTTCCGATACAAAATAAATCTAGGTTTTCACGAAAAAAAAGTTCTGACTTTTTGTGATTTTTCCTAAAAATTCTTTGAGGGGTTTTTGTAATGCTTCCTTCATAAGCTTCCCAGCAAACATTTTTGCAGTTATATTTATCAACAAACTATGATATCCGTTTTATAAACGTTTGAAATCATCGCATGATACTCGAAAAAACAGCATTCACCTACCAAAGTGGAGACAATATACATACATTTTGACTTCTGGCAATTATAAAAATTGGACGATATTCAACACCTTATTCGTACAACCTGAGAGTTCGCCAGAGAACGCAAGTTTTGCTCCCAATCCATGAAAACCGTTGCCAGCGGCAATATTTTCTGCTTCTTTCGATGGACAATTTTTCCAAATGAACCAACTTTTTTTTAGCAAGCTGGTTGCACTGCTTATCACAGAAAGAAAAACAAGGTGGTTTTCTCACTCGAATTTGCAAACATGGCGAACTTTTTAACATATCCGATTCAACGTTTTGAGATATCATTTCTAATGCGATTTTATGTTTGCTGAGTTAATGCAAATATCATGTCAAATTGCGTCTTTTTTACATTTCATTTAAGAAAAATCTAAAATTTATTTTGAAATAAAATAAAATTAAATAAAACGTCCAAAAATTTTAAATTTTGTTTAAACTGTGAATATTTTAGAAATTCTGTGTTCTGTGACACAGATTCTGTGGTTTACCACCAAGTTTCAATAAAATCAATTTAATTTCTAAGGCAACTTCAACTTTGATTAACTTATTATGAAATAAAAAATAATTGGCTTTTTTTTTGTAAAAACCGTAATTTTTTTTTCTTTATGTACCATAAAAATTTTCGTGTAACGGTGTTAGTCTGATCATTCCTTGCTTTGAATGCCTAAACCGATGCTCACGAGATTATTTTCAGAATATTCTGAAGACGTTATAATAGGTTTTATCAAATTTCTATAACATGTTATTTAATCATTTGCCAACCCGGGATTGTGATATAGCTCAGTTGGGAAGTGAGTTGCTTACTGATCCGATGTCCGTGAATTCGAGCCCAAGAGTAAACATCGATCACAGTTATACCAGATAAGTTTTCCAATGACTATCCGCCAACTGCATCGCTTATTTGAGTCGCGAATGAAATAGAGATGTTAAAACGACTATTATCGAAAAAAAAAATTGCCAGCAGTAATAAAAGTTGTCATTATTTGATTCAAATTAAAGTCATGGCATCCAATTTCCCATTCATATTTTTCACCCAGTCGCCCTAAGAAAGAATGCGCCAGGGCTTGCAATCTAGGCTTCCTGACCCGAAGTTGGCACAAATTGTAAACAAAAATGAACCTGCTTCTCACATGAATAACACGAGAGTTTTAAAATCCCAGAAAAACAAAAAAAAAACACTCTTCACATTGAACACCGGTAGGATGATAACTTGGAATGATTACAAAACTTTCTTAAAAAGAAGAGAAGAATGTTTTTATTCTAAAATCAAAACCACTTTACAAATGTTGATTCAATTTTGTTATTTATGACTGATTTTTATGAAATTCGTCATAAAAGTAAGTTTTGACAAAACGATTAATTGGGTTTAATGACGTAATTCAAAACGTGAATTTTTTTCACAAATTCAATGTTAAATACGACAAAACCACTGTAATTTTAGGGAAGTGTTCATACACAAGCAATTTTATTTTTACATAAAATGATAATTTATTGAACTGATTCCCCACTGCTCTACAATTGAAAAGGTGGGTGTTCAACCTAGAGCAGGAAAATATAACGTACTATTTTGAACTGATGTTCATCAAAATTGAAATATTACAAGAAATGATAATCTGCACTTACGGACATTAAAAGTAGTTACTGTACTGCCGTTCCAAGCAAAATTGTCCCATGTGAAAAACGTTCAAACGAGAAAAACGCAATTGAAATTTCAGCTATATTTCTAATTTTCTTTCAAACTAAAAAGTTTTTTCGTAGTGAGCAGTTCAAGGTAATCATTTAACCATGTTTTCTGACAAAAAAAAATACATTTCCTACAGCAAATGAAAAAATAGAGCCAAAAATGCTTCGTGTAACACATTTGCGTAAAAACAGAATGCATACTGATGCTAGTTCTACGAAAAACTGTCACACGGCTAAACCTTTCTATCATTTGGAAAGCTTGCAAAGTTTCTTTTTTTCCCAAAAAATCAAGCTAAACTGTAGTTTAAGAAATACATTCCTCTTCGTGTATAAAAATGTAAAGTTGAGTATCGATCCTGTTAGTAGTGCCTACCAAAAAGTGTTGGTGAAAATTTCTCTGAATAAATCATTTAAAACTCCTCTCTCCTCCCTCTATCTTAGAGTTCTTTTCGGTGAAAAACATTATATTCAACAGTTTGAACTCATCTTAAGTGATTTTTTTTGAAATATTTGAATTGTTCATAGTATTTTCTCTTGTGTGACATTCTTGCGTCTTCTATCAACATAGAGACGTATACAGCTATACAGTATACTTTCCAAGCAACCAAAAGTCCCATAAAACAGGTACAAAAACGCTTACTCAGCCCCATCATTGATATGAAATACGTTCTATGCAGCTCAAAATTTAAGTTCTTATTGATACTTTCAAGTTCCTAAACAAGTCTTAATGATCTTCTAATCAGCTTTCAGCGGCCTCTTAATTCAGCTTCCGAAAAATCGAAAAATGAGCAAAAAAAATCTCTCTCTATCTTAACTGAACCGTTTGCTTCTGTTCATATCACCTTCTCTTGATTATTTACTGTGTTCTGTACCGGTGCCGCCATGATGTCACGTGCCGGATTCTAAACTCTACAATTTGCTCAATTGCTTCTTTCCTACATTTCCTACATATATCGCATCAGAATGGTCACATTACTAAATTACTTTTTTAGAAAAAACTTGCCCGGCTTGGGGATCGAACCCCGACCTTCGTGGTGAGAATCGAACACGCTACCACAAGACAACGGTTAGATGTTGTTCTAACTAAAACTAAAACTCGAAGTGGTGATTTGATTTTGAAAGCACATCAATGCAGTTTTTGTGACTTATCAAATCCCGTTTTAGGCACTTTTGTGCCCTTTATGTGACTTACCAAATCCCATATTGAGCACTTGTGTGCCCTTTATGTGACTTAAGTCCCGTATAACGTACGTATAGATCACTTTTGCAACTTTCAAGTTCGTTAATGAGTACATATAGTTCACTAATGGGAATTGGGCAAAACAAGTCACATACAACGTACATATTAATCACTTTTGCAACTTTCAGGTTCATTAATGAGTACTTAAAGTTCACTTAAGGGAATTGGGCAGTTGATTCTCTTTGTCAGCCAATATGTAACTTTCAAAGCCTTCATTCAAGTAAATATGTGACTTTTGGTTGCTTGGGTTGTTTGTGTTTTTATTCAAAAGTTAACACTAAAAGAAACCGTTTCCAGCAAAAAAGTGAATATGACCCAAAAATAACATGGGACTTGTGTTGCTTAAAACGGCAGTATAGTTCAACAATAAAAATAATAGATTCAACCAGTGAACAGTGGTCCAGAAATTAAATACATTGGGAAACAATTTATTGCGTTTTTCCTTAAGATTGATTCATTTAATATTTTCAACAAACTTTTCAGCACCTGAAGGCGATCGTATTGAATGAAATAATTTGAGAAAGGTTCATAAAGTTTCTGAGATATAAAAATAATTTTCTATCTTTGATAAGAATAAGGGTGAAACTGTCAAAACTTGGTCAAGGGAAATCGCGTTTAAATCGGTGAAATCGTTTATTTAAAAAATCAAATTAAATTTCTTTTTCAAGTTTAATTAGTATAAAATTCAGGAAAAATGTTCAGTTAGGCTTCCGCTTTTTTTTAAATTCGAATTTCTGGGCCTTACGTTTAACCCCTGCCATCAGATTTTGTACAGCCAACTTGTCCACCTTCTTCGCCGCAGAAAGCCAGTTTGCCTTGAATTGCAGCTCGTCCCTAGAAGTTTTTTTTGGTCTTCTTTAGGTTCCGCTTGACAATAGCCCAGTATTTCTCAATTGGCCGGAGCTCAGGCGTGTTGGGAGAGTTCTTGTCCTTGGGAACCACCTGCACGTTGTTGGCGGCGTACCACTCCATGGCCTTTTTACCGTAATGGCAAGATGCCAAATCCGACCAAAACAGTACGGAACAACCGTTTTTCTTCAGGAAAGGCAGCAGACGTTTATTCGTAAATTCGTAAATTTCTTGGTTGACAGTCCCGGAAGCTATGAAAATGCTGCTTTTGGAGCCACAGGTACAGATGGCTTGCCAAACCGGATATTTCTTCGCGAACTTTGACAGTTTAATGTGCTTGAAAATATCTGCTACCTTTCCCCTTCCGTTTGCCGTATAAAACTCCTGTCCCGGAAGCTGCTTGTAGTCGGCTTTGACGAAGGTTTCGTCGTCCATTACCACGCAGTCAAACTTCGTCAGCATCGTCGTGTACAGCCTCCGGGATCGCGCTTTGGCCGTCGTATTTTGTTTATCATCTCGATTTGTAGTCACTACCTTCTTCTAAGTCGATAGTCCGGCTCGTTTTTTGGCTCGATGCACGGTTGTAGACGATAAACCAAGCTTATTTGCGGCATCTCGGAGAGAGAGGTTAGGGTTTCGCTTGAAACTACCGGCAACTCTCTTTGTCGTCTCAGCGGCTTCCGGTTTTCGATTTCCCCCCGATTCAGACTTCCTGGCTGTCGACAAACGTTCCCCAAACACTTTAATTACATTTGTAACGGTTGATTTGACAACTTTTAGCGATTTTCCAGCTTTGCGTGCGAGTAGCTCGGATTTTCGCGATGCTCGAGCAAAATTTTGATACGCTGCTTTTCTTCTTTGGACGGCATTTTGACAACTGAAGAGTGAATTCCAAAATCAAAATAGGAGCAACATTATACACACTTACCTTCAAAATGAGGGGTGTTCAGGTTTTTTTAAATGCAAAATTGAAAGAAATACGTCAAGTTGATATTGACCAAATTTTGACCGTATCACCCTTTATAGAAATGAAAAAAAAGGCTCTAATTCAATTCTTCTTAGATATAATCTTGCAAGACATCCATCCTTTCTTTCAGCGGGGAGACGAGGGAAAGAGAAAGGCTTTTTTAATATATTTTTTCGCATAATTTGAAAACTTATGAAAAAGTGATGCATGTGATGTTATTAGGTTGACAAAATCGTTTTTTGGTTATTCGAAACCCGCTCTATATTTGACGGGTTCAAGAGGGAAACTCCATACAAGTAAAACAATCATTTTTGTTTCGCTAAAGTGCTTATGAAGCAAATAGGGCAAAGGACCAATTCGAGGTTTAAAGCAATATATAAAAAAAAAACAAATTATGAATATGGTTTCGAAAACGGAAAAAAAATGCTACTAGAAAATATAAATTATTCTTCTTAGTGTTGCAGGTCGAAGCTGACAGCTTCACTTTTTAAAGAACAACTTGAAATTGGAATAAGATTAGCTGATAAAAACTTAAATAATTTTAAAAGGTGTTGCAAAGCACATAGGGTCAGCTAGTATATTTATTAATAGACTAGCTGAACCCGTACGAACTTCGTTTCGCTTTAAATCATTGGTACGTTAAAATGAGTTTAGAAAATGAATCCGAAACATTCTTTCGACAATTTTGGGGAAAAAATTCAAAAGTGTTTAAAGTCGCTACTATTACTATTACTTGAAATTCAAATTGAACTGTTGATTCGCTTTTTATTAAAATTTATGTGAGAGTGTTTTCTTCTCGATCGGTTGCAAAATCTAGACATTATTTATGGCAGAAACATGTACTATTTGTTTGTGTGCACGACTCTTTTGCTTGACCTTCACACTTAAATTGGTATCAATTAACTGCCTCCAACAAAATTATTGCACAAAATACTGAACTTTCAATGAAACCCTCTTTTTCTGTCCCATGGCCCGAAATTCGATAATTGAAACCAATTTGCGTTCCTCAAAACTCCCTTGTGCCATTTTTTCTTTTCAAATTATATGTAAAATTACGTCAGGAACTTGAAAACAGTGATCAGTGAATATAGACGCCCCTTTCGCCGACCCTTGACACGGAACATGCTACCTGGAGTCAATTGCTCATAGTTTATAACCCTCATCTGAACATTTTTATCTCAATCCGATGCATGATCACGACAATATCGCGAAAACAGTGAGCAACTAACATGGACGGCCTTTTTTTTGACCACGATTCCAAACTTGACACCTGAAATCAATTATCTTTTCTGTCAAACTCCCATGTGCCAATTTTCATTACAATTCTATGCTCAATCAAGAGAATATCGTAAAAACAGTGAACAGATAATAACCCCTTTTGCCGACCCCTGAGTCAAGATTTGAAACCTGAAAGCAAAAAGCGTCCCTCAAAACTCCTCTGCGGAAATTTTCATCTCAATCCAATATAGAATAACGTCAAAATCGCAAAAACATTAAAGTTGGGTATGGACGACTCCTTCAGCCGTCTTCTGATCCGCAATTCGAAACTTGAAATCGATTGCTCGTCCCTCAAAACACGCATGTGCATATTTTCATTACAATCCAGTGTATAATAACACCAATATCGCAAAAACATTAATCAGTGAATATGGACGACCCCTTTGGCCGACCTCAAACCCTAAATTTGATAACTGTAATCGATTGCTCGTCTCTCAAAACACTCATGTGCAAATTTTCATCACAATCCAATGTAAAATAAAGCCAATATCGCAAAAACATTAATCAATGGATATGGACGACCCCTTTTGCCGACCTCAAACCCTAAATTTGATAACTGTAATCGATTGCTCGTCTCTCAAAACACTCATGTGCAAGTTTTTATCACAATCCGATGTATAATAACGCCAATATCGCAAAAACATTAATCAGTAAATATGGACGACCCCTTTGGCCAACCCCTGACCCTACATTTCATAACTGTAATCAATTGCTCGTCTCTCAAAACACTCATGTGCAAATTTTCATCACAATCCGACGGAAAATAACGTCAATAACGTGAAAACAATATATGTCTTGTATGGACGACCCCCTTCAGAAGGGGTCGTCCAAAAATCTAAAAACATTTTTCATCATTCCTGGTCCTAATGAGCATCCATGCCAAATTTCAGATCTCTAGCTCTTAAGACGGCTGAGTCTATAGAGGACAAACAAACAAACAAACAAACAAACAAACAAACAAACAAACAAACAAACAAACAAACAAACAAACAAACAAACAAACAAACAAACATACAGATAATTGCTTTATATATATATATATATATATATATATATATATATATATATATATATATATATATATATATATATATATATATATATATATATATATATATATATATATATATATATAGATAACAGTTTATTGGGTAACGATAGATATAATTTTCAGATTATTTTTGAACGGTTTTATTAAATGATTGCTAGATACGAAAATCTTATGCCAGCCATGGTTACCGTAAACATAGGTGACTGTGATCGATTTTCTAATGCTTTTAAATATTATATTCCTCGTAGCAATGTATGTTTTGGATGCCTTGACACGGAGAAAAACAAAGACAGTTGTTTCAATTGTTTCAACTATTTATATCAATAATCAAAGTGTAGTTGATTTTTCGCATTCAACTATAACTATAATAGACTCAACAACATATTGCTGATTTACCTTCAGCAATCAACTATAAATATTATAGATTCAACTATAATGATATGATTGATTCAACTATAAAAACGATAGATTCATCTACAATTGTATGATTAAATTCAGGCATTCTGTTATAAATATAATAGATTCAACTACAAACTGACGATTGACTTTCTGCAATCAATCATAAATATTATAGATTCAACTATAATGGTATAATAGATTCAAGTATAAATACGATAGATTTAACTACAATTGTATGATTGAACTCAGAAATCCTACTATAAACATAATAGATTTCACAACAACAGCTGATTGACCTCCTGTAATCAACTATAAACATGGTAGATTCAACTATAATAGTATAATTGGCTTTACTGTAAAAATTATCGATTAAACTACAATAATACGAATAATTTTAGCCATTCAACTAGAATAAAATAGATTCAACCAGTCAGTGGATGATATCTACAATTTGCCTGATTTCAACTTCAGTTTGGTGTCTTCGTACGACACTGTAATTCGTTCGTCCAGTGCAAAAAAAATATGAATTTTTATCAATAATGGCCTAAGAAAACGGAACCTAGCCAGTTCCTTTGCGGACAAATGGAAAAGGTCATCCTTTGCAAAAAAAACAACGTAAGTCTGTCGTTATTTTTGTGTATGTTATATTAATTTAGATTTCCCTTTTCCATTTGTTCCAGTTGATTAAACCAGCTCCATAGTTCGGTCTTTCTGCGCGCCTTAATGTCGGTGTTGAATCGTCTTTAATTCTCGAAGTCAGCAATGCCGATCCAGTGCCATCGTAGGACAAATCAAAAAATCATCCTGGCGTTTATATGGCCCCACAGTTTCAAGAGGTACTCACCAACAGGAGCCGGTCAATTTGATCAAAACTAGCCTCTCGCGAAAACGTGCATAAACAAAAAAAAAATCAACGGTGCCATGAAATGCACTGTCGATTCCTGTCGAAAATTACCGAGTTCGGTAATTTTTTTACCGAAATCCTAACATATGTAAATAGTTGAACTGTTCGGTAATTTTTCTATAAAATAATAAACGAACATCGATAAATCGATTCCTCATATACCGATGTTCGTTTATTTTTTACCGAAAAAGTTACCGAACTGTTTAACGATTTACACATGTGAGGATTTCGGTAAAAAATTACCGAACTCGGTAATTTTCGTTTACTGTGTAGCATATAATCTGACTGGTCCCGGATAAAATCTGGAAAGTTTTAAACAATGACTTAAACGATATCTGCATCTGCTTATCAAATCTCTTTGTCGAAAATGTGCTGAAAAGTGTACTGTACCAAAGATGATATGATTGGGAAAGCACTACTGGCATACAGACTCGAATTTCAAAGAAAAATGTCCACTACCTTCGAGCAAAATAAGAAAAACAATTATGGGATTTTCATCCGATTGGATAATTTATCCAAAGATAAATAGTAACAATCGTATTCACTACAACATCTCATCTTGGCTAGCCAGTCCGATATCTAACACAGTGCTCCATCTGAGTCGGTTAGCAAACGAAAGTTTATTGTTCCATACACACGCACAGCTAATCTTAAATAGCTAGTAGTTTTTTGCCGTCGGTTGGAAAAAAGAGTGTTTTTTTCTAATGCCAACTTTATGTAAATTTACACACAGTGCTCGATACTTCATTCGACAAAATCCTTGCTGGCTGATTGTATCCATCCTGCTCTGCCTTGTGATAGTATATGGGATATGTTTTATTTGATTTCTTTCAGACATACATATGCTATACGGTTGCGCTGGAAGAACAATGCCAGTTATAAGAAAGCTTGTTAATGCCGGTCTGACGTGGAATTTTATACCAATAAAACCACCTCCAAGGAAGTTCATTATTGGAGTAGAGTCTGATTTGTGGATGTAGTATACGGTACCCACTAATGTATTCTTCTCGTCGGTAAATTAAATGTATCTCTAAACGAACATGATGAAGATCCACGGAGTTCCTTTTTGAGCGTGTGTTCGGGTTTTTCGTTTTTAATATATATTTTTATTAGTTGCTTTAAATACGGTTTAAAAATTCTGAACACTTTTTGAATTTCATAAAAGTTAAAAGATGGTTTTTTATCATATTTCTTTCACAAATTTTCATCTGCAGTTTTGAGTTTTATTTAAATGATGTTTTTTGTGAAACGCATATCTGACGCATTGTAAGTTTCAGAAAAAAAAAATCAAATTAAAAAAAATCTTGCAATAGCTTAACTACAAGCAAGTGCAAAGGTACTCCTCGCTTGGCCAAACAGTAGCCTGCAGTGACATCTGCATTGCAATGCATTCTCGCAACTTTGACGAACAGGCCGATATGTTTGTAGAAATGTCAGTCAGTGCAACGACGATCGCCGTCATGTTGTCGCAATTTGAAATTCACTCCGCGACCGGCCACAACAATGCGTAATTAAAATTGTTCGGTGTTTTGCGCGATTCGCAAATTTAGCAGCAATGCAATTTTTCCCTGCTCCCGCGCGCATCCAGGACACCTTCATTCAGCAGCGGCCGTTCCATTCACAGCCCGGGACCAACCAAGACGATCTTGGGCCGCACGAGGTTTTCTGCTGCAGCAACTAGCTTGGTACCTGCCTGGTCAGGCGCTGTACTTATTGCGCGTTTTATTTTTTTTTCGTTTAAAAAACTTAATGGGCCCACAAATCCTCCTTTGGGACGAATGGCGATGCGAAGTGGTTAACTCGGCACAACCTGGCCTGGTCCCGGTCAGACTGAACAGAAATTGGCGAGTTTGGGCGCGTGCAGCCGAAGCGCGATTTCTCGTGTCATTTTGATGGACATCGTTCAGACTCTTCGGGCTGGAGGTGATTATATTCATATTTAGAATTTTATTGCCCTTGCACTGGAATGTATGTAATTTTAATCAACCATCGGAGGTTTCGCCTTACAGGTGCAGCGCGCATCGAGGAATCCTATGCGACTTAGTTGTTGCTGGTTTTTCGATTCTACACTTAACTTAGGAAGGATGAAGGTATGTATTCGGATCGTTTAGTTGCAAGTTGATTTGAATGTGATTAGGTATGCACCTAAGCCAGTACCCTGACCATTTTAAGCTCCTGGTTTGTTTTGCGTCTCAAATCGGTTTGTAGATTTAATAGTGTTTCTGCATAAGGTACCTAAAGACAAATATAGCGATCCTGAATGGAAAACCCTGAAGCCTGTTTTCAAACTAGGACTGAAAACACACAAAAAAAACTCAAATGAAATAAAAAACTTGACCAAAAATGGGTTAAACTAGAGATATGTAAATCAATCACGAGCAAAGTTTGGAAACATTATTACAAGGAACACTTACTAAATTAGGAACAATACGTTTTTATTTAAGCTGAAATAAAATGTAGATGTGTAATTTATGCAATTTTACATTAGACTTAATCACAATATTCGACACGAATGCCATAGGGATGGTAAAGTGTCACTAATAAAACTTAAAAAAAATTAATCCCTATATCATCAAAAATGCAGTGCAAAATAATTCATCAGCTCATATTTTGAAAATAACTTTTGAAAATGGGCAAATAAATTGATGCGCTTTTTTGGCAAAACAATAGAACATTTTAAAGTTGTGAAAATAAAGCTTTAATTCAATGAACAATGAAGACTGCGAGCAGTTTTGATTTCTGAGAAAAAAAAAGTTGTTTATTTTTCACAGTACTGTAAAATACGGTTTTGACGGAATTTTAGAACAGATTTTAACCAAATGGATGATATTTCTTGGAACATACAGTTACGTTCAAAAAAGAATGAAATGACGTAAAGCTGCGCGTCCTCTTTTAACTTTGAAAAGCTGCCATATTTCTCTCTGTTGATATTTTTTCATGAAATTTTCACAAAATCTAGTTCAACTATCCAACTAACCCTCTACAAAATTGATTTTTATTCTAGTTGATTTTTATTCTAGTGTACGTTGTATTATTTTTACAGCAACTCTGACGGACAGTAGATTTTTTGGAATATATTGGGTTTTTGATTGGTTCTTACGTAAAATTGTATCAAAAATACGATATAAAGGGTGTCCACGATGAAATTTCCACACACAAAATTTGTTCGCAAAATTCGAGTTTTCATCCGATTGCCATCAAATTTTCAGGGATGACTACTATTTTTCTCGTATTCTATTCACAGTCCATACGCAAATGTCAGCACATTGGCCTTAACCCCGGCCATAAGATTCTGCACAACTTGTGAATCATCCGTTTTTTGCATGTAAACTAGAGTGCCCCAAATGATCCGACTTTTGAAAATGTTATGCGATTCAGGCTAAAATTGATTCAAGGTCAAGTACAAGATCCCATGCCAAATTTGGGCCAAATCGGAACACGGGAAGGGGTCGCTCAACGAGCCTGAAGTTTGTATGGAATTCTGAGACATTTTGTTCGGGAGAAATATGAAAAACGAGTTTCATCAATAACTTTGGTTCCTGTCGGCCTATTTATTTCAAAAATGGTTTTTCTTAAAGCCTAAATTATGAAAAATATTTCATCCGAAGACTGTATTTCGATAAGAGTTAAGATAAAAAAGTTATTGGGCTTCAAAAATGGGCTAGCCTGCAGCGCATAACATTTCACAGGTTTTGAATTTCCCATTTGGGGCAGTCTAATGTAAACCCATACTTTCTTCAGCTCCTCGACTGTCTTCACTACCGTTTAAGAAAGTGCAGCTTCATAATCGCCCAGTTCCAGAAGGCCAAAACTAAGGCTGGGTTTCAAACGTTCAAGGTACAAAAGGCCCCTTATCGCGACGAAAAGCAGAACAAGTCCGCCAAACCAGGAATTTCATCGTAAATTTGGAAATCTTCTGAGTGTGGACATGCTCCGGAACGCTGAACTTATCCTTGGCCGTAAAAAACAGGTTGCCGGGGATCTGTTTGAAGTCGGCCTTCACATATATTTCGTCGTCCATGATGCATCATTCAACTTTCGTCAGCATGCTGAGGTACAACTTCCTGGCACGGGTTTTCTCAGACTTGTTCTGCTTTTCGTCGCGATAAGGGGCCTTTTGTACCTTGAACGTTCGAAACCCAGCCTTAGTTTTGGTTTTCTGGAACTGGGCGATTATGAAGCTGCACTTTCTTAAATGACCCAAGGTAGTAAAGAAAGTCGAGGAACTGAAGAAAGTACGGCGAGTCTATCGGCCAAGTTTGGCGAATTTTTGATGAGATTTTTTTTCGCTGTGCACACTTGACATGGAATGACCCATGCATATACAATTCCCAGAAATATCATAAAACACAGTTGAACTCATTTTTATCAAATTGTTTAGAAATTAATCTTAATTGATTTTCAAAATTTCCTTCCAGGGTAACGAATTCGAATTAAAAAATAAGAAATGCCTACGTGACTTGAGGTTGGGGCAAAGGTTTATTTATTTTATTTTATTTTTAACGATGTGTTAACTTTTGAGCAAGGCGAAAATATGCAGTCGATAGCTTTTGATCTGCTCTATTCTAATTGCATTTTTGAATAATTTATTTCTCGACTGGTCGATAGGCTTTGAAATTGAAAATTCAGTAGACGAAAATCAACGTTTTCGACACCTGCTTATTTTTGCTTTTCATCAAGGTGGAAAAACAGTCTGGAAAATTCGCGGCGTGTATGGAAAAGATGTCTAGGCTATTCCACAACACGGAAAAGATTCGCAAAGTTGAATATCGTGACCTCAGTTAATGAAGCGAAGACTGATGAAATATCAAGCAAAAACGGCAATTTTATCTTTTGAGTAATAACATCGAATGGAGAGGACATAGTCCACTGGAAAATGTTTGAAAAGAATGTCACTATCAGCAGGGAGGTCCACATTGCCGAGCCGCACCTCGTGAACGAATGTACTCAGCTGGAAAGGCCGCGACGTGATCTAAAGACACTTAGGAACACATTGAGGTATACATATATTCTTTTTTTTTGCCGGGCCGGAACTAACAAGCTTTTTCACCGTTGGCATTCTCCTCCCAACGCAACCGCATTGCATATGTCTGAAAGAATCCAAACCAATATCCCATATCCCGATCAGGAGAGCATATCAAAATAATAACTCAAACGTATCTCTCCAAGATATTTACATCTGAATCAGTTATAATTAAGTACTCTTAATTTTCGATTTTAAGTTTCTCCAATCTTAATTATATCTTATTCTGATTGACAGACTTGAATGGGGTTGAGCTCATTTTCAATAATCCTGATTTTTGTGGAATTGTTCTAAAATATAATTATTATATCTTATTTTGATATACGTACAACTTTTAATGAAACACGGACATCGAAGTCAACGGCCCAAACCTTACATTAATATGTTCAACAGATTCATAAATTGAATCCAATTTTTGAGAAACCAAAAATAGGGCATGGTTTTAGCAAATAATGTGCACGCTCATTTTTTTATAACCATTCTCGAGTTTTTTTTAACCGTTTTCTGATTTTCCTTTGGAAAATTCGAAAATTATTATTTTTCAAACGGAATGAATTGTTAAATTTCAAGCGTTTTTTTAAGTTTCGATGGAAAACCATAATAATGGTTAAAAAATGTTCCGTTCCGCCATTGTTCAATTTTCCAAATCGACCTGTACGCTAGACTGAGTCGATTTGGAGTCATTTTTGAATTTCCCAAACCCTGGGGTCTTAAAAGCTGCGCCTTGGTCCAAAACCAATCCATGATTTTTTTGCAGAATTTTAAAGTAACGTTTACATGAGTAAATTTTAACTTTTAGGTTTGTATGGGAAAATTGAATATTTTGTACAGAAAAAGCAACATCGTTTTTGTTTCTTCTGTGGAACCAAGCCAGCTTATGATTTTATTTATAAAATTCCTAAGGAAAATTTTCCGCTGAACAATTTTGTCCAAGACCGTAACTTCGTATCTTATTAGGCAAAAAAGTTATTAGCTGTTTAACAGGGAAATGTCTTTTCGCATCGATAAACCTTAAATTCCATTGACATCACTGCTGGAGCCTTGCGAAGTATTGCATGAAAAGTAGTCATGCATACCTCGCTAGGCACCCTGCAGTGATGTCAATTGAATTAAATGTTTATCAATGCGAAAAAAACATACCCCTATTAAACTGCTAATAACTTTTTTGCCTAATAAGATACGAAGTTACGGTCTTCGACAAAGTTGTTCAGCGGAAAATTTTCCTTAGGAATTTGATAAATTGACACAAAAACCATCAGCTGGCTTGGTTCCACAGAAGAAACAAAAATGATGTTGATTTTTCAGTACAAAATATTCAATTTTCCTATACAAACTTAAAAGTATAAATATACTCATGTTAACGTTACTTTAAAATTCTGCAAAAAATCATGGACGGGTTTTGGACCAAGGCGCAGCTTTTAAGACCCCAGGGTTTGAGAAATTCAAAAATCTCCCCAAATCGACTCAGTCTACTGTACGCGATTATACTCCAGTTTTCTTTCTATTAATTCGGTGCAAATTGTGTTCTGATACCGACGGGGTTTGCACGAAAACTTGAAAGGGACTTTTGAGAATAACGAGGACAAAAAAGAAAACCATTTGGAACCAAAAATCAAAGGTAAATTGCTTTTTCAAACATTGTTTACATATTTGCTATTTTTTTTTTTTCCTGTTGGGGAGAGAGTCCACTGCGACCATTAAGTTGATCTATTGTGGTTTACCCCGTGTTATTATTTTTACTTTGCTATGCTACTTGACACTAGAGTGTCTGTCCCGGGATTTCCCGGGCGGGAATTCCCGGGAATTTGGCAAATTCGGGAACTCCCGATTCCCGGAAATGGTTGTTTCATTCCCGGGAATTCCCGACATGTATGAAATTATTTCTTAATTCTAAGCCTGAAAGCCTCCGGAGTCATTCTTTTTGTTCATTTTGAACAAAACTCATTAAGAATATGCCGATTCCTGTAGGAGTAGACATTTTGCAGCCATTTGGTGCATTTTTTTTTATTCAAATAGATTAGTTTTAACAGATTATATGTTTTTTCACGCCGTATTTATTAAACGAAAACTAACAACCGATTGAAAAATATATGAAAAATCGCACGGCAGGTAGACAGATTGCGTTTTCTCGAAAGTAATATTCATGCACTTGTTTCCCTTGGCTTTGAAAGCCAGATGAACTTCAAAACTTCAAAATGATTTTTTTTTTCATATGAAGAGCACATATGTAAAGTGTGGAATAAACAAACAAATACAAACATTTTTTTTTATCATTTCCTAATTGCATGGATGAATTCTTCATTTCACTTATTCAGGCTGTTTTAAAGTTCGTTAGATTGTTTTTAATTTATCATTGTTGAAAACAGTTTGAGTTATTTGATAAAAAATAAGTTAAAAAACATTATGAAGGAAGTGTACATTTTGAACAAATAATGGGCTTGTATGCACGAAAGGTTCGATAAACTATGTATATTTGAATCGAAGTGCATATATTTTACATGTTCTTGAATATTTCCCGGGATCCCGGGAAACGGGCCACCAGATTTCCCGATTCCCAGGAATGAGAAAATGGCCGGGAAATGGACACTCTACTTGACACCCCTGCACTATTGGTTGAAGTTGCAGTTGTTTACCGGTAGCACTACGAGCACACACATAACTAGGTAGGATCTCCAAGTGCAATCTAAGTTCCCTTAAAAAGATCCATCCACATTGCATGTGCTGCATTATTGAGGCGTACAATTCCAAGGTATACCTGGCTAGTATTTCACTAATGCAAAAACCGCCAACCTTCTTCATACTATGTGTGCCAGGTTATGTCACTACCGGGATTCAATCTCATGATCGTTGGCTTAGAAGACAAGGATGCTATCCTCTAGGCCACGATCTGCTGGCCACATATTTGCTATACTCATATACATGTTATTTTTTTCATTACAGATATTCTCATCAAGTTAGAATCTTCTGCTGAAATGATGGGAGATAACATACACCCGGTGTTTCCCATGGCTCAGGCTGCTTCTTACGAAACACTTTCTCCAAAGTTTTCCGGTCGGTGAACTTGGTGAAAATTTTGTAAAAGAAATTTTAATTTTTTCTTTGAATTGTTTCAGAAAAAAATGAACCGCTCGCTGTAAACATTTTCTTGAGCAACTGGAAAGATTCATGGAGTATTTCGTGTTGGAAGTTGTGCTCCAACTTAGTTTTTGGCCTCCAAAGAACCATCAGTACACTCACAACCAGCCCTGATGGACTGAACATTATGGGTGCTTCTTTTTTTTTCTCATTAATTCCAATAAAACATTGGCACGTTATCTGGGTACATATTATTAGACAAAGGATAATGAAGTATGTTTGATTACAAAAATACCTTAAAAATATTCATTTTCCATCCAAATTGTTCCTTAAAACATTAAACAAAGAATCTCATTCACTTGTTCAAAACGGAGGTTTTTAACCGTTTTATACCTTTAGCAAACGGTTAAAAAGCAACCATAATCCAAGCTCTCCTCGAAATCTCATTTTATTAGTTTTCACTGAAAACTCATAAAACGACTTAATCCACAAAACTTCGATTATGGTTATTTTCCAAGCATTAATGGTTCAATATGGCCAAGCGTGTGTGTTATTAGAATTCCACTAGAAAATTTTCTCGAAGCCCTCATATCTTGAAAAGTTAAAATTTTTATATGTTTTGTTCTGCCCAATATCAAACTATGCTATCTAACAAGATATAATCTTGAAAGGAGTATATCTAAAATTTATATAATTTAGCTATGATCGCATAGATTTTTTGATATAATTTGAGATATTTTAACATCCTATGAGTACTGAAAATATCTGATTTAGATAGGAAAAAATTAGTATCAAAATATCTCATCTTGATATAATTTAGTTTTTCTCTCCTGATCGGGATACCATCACAAGACAAAGCAGGATGGAAATAACCAGCCAGAAAGGATATTGTCGAATAATGTACCAAGCGCTGTGTAAGTATGTTAATTTTTTGTGATCAAGCGTGGCAGAAGAACTATGATAATAACCCTTCGTTTGGTAACTGAATCAGTTGGTACACTGGTTATGTTATCGGTCTGGCAATGAGAATGATGCATTGAGTTCGAACCTCACTTATTTTTTTTTTTCAATTTAAGGATAAATTATCTACAGGATGAAAATCCCATCAATATGTTTTTTCTTGTTTCTTGTAGTGGTTATGCAAAATTTTGCTCAAGAGCTCGAGTCTTTATGCCAGTAGTTCTTTTCCAATCATATCATCTTTGGTGCAGTTCACTTTTAAGCACTTTTTTGGCATTGAGTCAGTGCCCAGCGGCATTAAAATTTTGCAAGCTCTTCCTTGAGTGTAGAGGAATCTGTCAGCTATGTGCAAACATTTATTTTAACAAAACGATTTGCGAAATCTAATCTGACGTGTTGGTGGCAGGCGATGACCTAATACTAAACCGTCCTAATCCTGACCACCAATCACCCAACAAACCTGGCCACACGATCCTACATTTGCGAATGCAAGCCATCCAGCAACATGAACCGGACAACCTGGACAATCAAAACAACGCTACACTGCTGGTTGGCTCAACTCTCAACAAAAACCTCAGCGAACGCGCCAGAAAATTGTGATAATCGATTCCGCGCACGTCCACTTTTAATTTAGTAAGTGATATTTCATAAATAAAACAGTGAACTGCAACCGGAGATAAACTCCTGATATGAGAAGTTTATGGGAAAGGTGCAGGTACAACGTTCGTGTGTTTCGTTCATACGTACGTACCTCTGCTATATTTAGGTATTACTTTCAGGTGTCGCGTCGCGCGAGAGTTCAAATATCGGGTGGCCGCCCGAAAATCGGCGCTTTTTTCGGGCCAGTAGGTGAGGATAGCTGCTGAGGCAGGTCAGCAGCCGAAAGTTTTTGTTGAAATTTTGAAACGTCCCGTCCAAGCGGCGAAACAATCGGTCACATGATAGTTTGCCTTTTTTTCTCCGTCACAACGCTCAATGACGACGCCAGGCCACGCTTATTGTGACCATTGAGGGCGAGAGCGTCGAGAAATACGAGACGTGAATACAATTTTGGTGTGTTGCCGTAAACATACCTTCCTTTCGCTGGGAATTTTACGAATGTAGGCAACCCAACCGTTTATGAGCTTCGGGGCTATATTTTCTCTTCACATCTGACCGAGCTTTACCAGAATCGCTTATCAAACATGTTCAATCAATGAAGCGTGTGCTGGTATCAGCTGAAAATCGCACCCGATTATGCTGAGTCTGGTTTACTGAGTTTCTGTTGCTTTATGGATGGTTTGTTTGGTTGGCTAGAATAACAAACTGTTTTTATCTCTCTCTTGATGATGTATGGGTGATTTGTAAACTATGCCTTTTCTTGGATTGTTTGGACTATCTTTAGGAAAAGTGTTACATCTCTGTTCAGTTTGATGAAGAGGATTTTAAATGTTAGGCTCATTTTTTTCGCGTCATTATTTAGTGTTATTTTCGTCATTTTGAATTCCAGTACTGAACAAGACAAAGTAGGCACTTGATATAATTTTTTTAATGAACCGTCAATTTTTGATATACCAACGACTGGTAATTATTTTTCCGAAATTCCAAAGATCGCTATTTCTCTGCTTCGAAAATTGTTTCGGCTTCTAATAAATCACTAACTGCCCCTGTGCTTTGCTACCTCTTAAAAAGAAATGAAAATTATTTTGATTAATATAAGCTTCTTTTCAAATTTGTTTAGAAATTTTCAAAGAACGAACCTTATTCATACATGCTAAGCTTCAAGATTTATGTCTTGAGTCTCAACATATTTTGATGGCTTGAAGGAGTTACGCTTTAAAAGAAAAGGAAGGATCTACAATCTAATATATAAAGATGAGTTGGACTATATATGTTTGTTTGTATGCACCTTATACAAATCCACACCGCTTAACCGATCAGTCTGAAATTTGGTACAGTTATGTATTTGGACCATGGTAAGGTTTTAGTAACAGTTTTGAGCCCCTCCCATCTAAGAAAAGGGACCCTCCCATACAACTTTCGTTTTTTCTCCCACGAATCAAAAGTCATGGCACCATTTTGTCGACCGATTTTCGTTTCCTTTGGCGGGGTTGATTTCACCACCCCCATGGGCTGGGCGTTAGAAACTACCATCCAGAGTACACGTGTACTGGACAGCAAATCAAAGCTCGCTGAGCATTCAAAATTTAAAAGGGAAAATTTCGGCGGGTGTTTTTTGTCATTCTACTTCAAAGCACGTGGAACCGGTACGAGATATTTGGATGCAATAATATGCCTACATTTTGAATTGAAAAATCTAACTAGCCTGTTAGGAATATAGATATTGACAAGAATTGTTCATAGTGCTTATCAAAGCTCTTTACCGCCGCTTGGAGGCTTTGAGGGTCTACAAAAACATACAGTGAACTGAACAGTGAACAATGAATTGACTTTTTCAGCTGAGCAACTATTTGAACTGAGTGTTGAAAAACTTATGAACCGATTTTCATAAATTCCAGCTTTTAAGAGCCAACCATTTTAATATTCATGGGATTTTTCATAGAGAAAGAAAGATTTATTAGATTCAGCTTACAGCCTCGAGGAATTCAAACTGGGCTTTAGAAAATTGATTAAAAAAATTAAATCTTATGTTTTGAGCTTTATACAATTCAATTTCATTGGCAAATTTCTAACTTTTGAGTCATTTTTGGTCATCAATGTGACTTGACAACATTGATCACTTTTCACAATAATTGATGGAATGATTGTGTCCAACAATGGAAACATTGAAATATAACTCAAATTAAATCTTTTTCATAACATTATAATGGTAACTTCGGTTCAGAGATAGTTTGTTCTCGATAACTTCCAAAAACTATTAGTGGAACTTTTAACGTTTAAGAACAAATACTCATAAAGCAGTGTGATTTTAAAAGCACACATACAATTGAAAACATGCAAAGTGAGTTTTGAACATTATTCAACAAGATTCGAAAGTCTTTTTTGAAAATTTATAAGTAACTCAAACTTGAATATACCATTGTACAGGGAGATCATGTAACTTGAAAAGTGGAATGATTTCCAAAAGAAGTTTTTATTAAATGGGGGCTATGAAAGTAAAAAAAAACAGTTTTATCAGCTGAAGATATCAGGTAAATGCTATTCAAGCTTCTATAGAAATGGTGGGTGAAAAAAATGTTTGTAATGATAGGATAAACAAGCATTCTAGGGAAATAGTTTTAGATTTCTTTAAACACAACCATTTTTTTTTAGATTATGAACACGAGAAAAACGATAAATAATCTCAATCAGAACATAAAACAGACTAACATAACTCACATAGCTTACATGGCCCAAAATTGGCGATATTTCTTATATCTAATGATGAATACAAAGCTTCCAAAATTTCGAAAAGTCCAACGACTCATTTTGATTTATATTTTATGCGAACCCGAGCAAGGCCGGGTAAAACCAGCTAGTTCAATAAATAATCCGTTTGAATTGAAAAACTACCCTTTTTAAAAGCAGATAAAACTTAGAAATTGGATTCTTTGATACAATGTACGCTACATTTATTATACATGAAAGTCTTCATTCATTTAAATGGAAAAGGTCTTTCAAACAATAAATATTCCATCTCATTTTGTCAAAAGCTTTTTGTCAATGCAATAGATCAACCCATCGTGTCAAAACACTTACATTTTTCAAATTTCACGAAAATTCTTAGCAAACTGTTCGAATTTTGCCATGTTTTCGTTATTTTTGTATGGAGGCTTTCTGGTTTCGGAAGTGTTGGAATGTATTAAAGAAACCGTTCCCGAGCCAGAAAACGAATACATAACAAGTTTCATGTTGTTTGGTTCTGTAGTTTACAAAAATTGTTCAAATTTTGTCATATTTTTGTAAATATTGTATGGGAGCCCCCCATCCTTGAATTCAGAGGGGTGTGGAAGCATTTAAGAAACCATATAGATTAAGTTCTTAAATGATTGATATTTCATGACTAAACGGTGCGTTTGCACTTGCCCCATCACTTAGAGAAATCAAAAAGTTTACTGTACGGGAAAACTGTACAGAACGCATCACCCAAGTAACCATAAGCATTAAGCCAAAACCCTTAATCAGCATTAAATCAGCTTTTCTAATGCATGTTAGCATTATGTCAACATTCATAATGCTTTTTAGTTTTAAATCAGCATTATTAATGCATAGAAGCAATAAAAAATAGCACTAATGCTAGTACAATATGCACATATAGAGCTACAATATAAAGTTAAAAAGGATTAATACTGTAGCACTACCCTATAGTAAAACATTACGCCTTAACGCTTAACCAGCATTAAATCAATATTTCTAATGCAAGTTAGCATTATATCAACATTCATAATGCTTTTTAGTTTTAAATTAGCATTGTTAATGCATACAAGCAATAAAAAAGCGGTGTGACCCGAACAGAACTTGAAGTACGGGTTTTTTCACCCATCTCATCAGCATCAAGAGTGGTCGAAATGGTAGAGGCGCAAGGAAAGATAAAGGCTGCTGCGGGATCCTTGGTTCGAGACTCATCAAATGTAATTCATAATTCAATTATAATCACTTCTCATTTCATAGAACCCTTCATTAAGCATGCATAATCATTCGGCTGACGAAAAATGACGTTTTGATGATGTTCTAATTTGTTATGCTTATTAAAGGCTATTTTGTGATAGCATTTAATTAGCCCGCTATTTCGCCTTTTTAGCATTAAATCTGCACTATATACGCATATAGTGCAAAACATGCATTAATTCAGAGTTAGGGGAGATGAGGGCATAACGAGCACCCGAGGCATAATGAGAAGTCCATTTTTCTACATAAGTACGTATTTTCTTCAACAAATTTTCATGAGGACTTGTTTCGTACTACCTATAGTATTAATTTTTCACCGAAAAAGAAATATCCTTTTCATATTTACAGAAATATTAAATAATAACCAGCTAGGTTCTCAAGTGACGAAAATATTATAATTTTTGAGCACCACCAAATAAGCTTTTATGACTTTTAAATCATCTTGATCTGAAATGTACGCACTGCAACATGATCTACACATTGTTTCTAAATTTTCAGCATCATAAAATTTTTGATTTTTCACTTTAATCAATTGTAAAACGCGTTTTTACTTTAATTTGTTCACTAGAGGCGAACAGAGCACTTTCAATGAAGGCATATTGAGCATTTTCTGCCGGAGAATCTAGCAGCGAATTCAACTCGATGAAGTCAACTGAATAATAGAGCTACAGCTTAACTTGTATCGTCTGACGATTTGGCCTATTGGTTAGATGTCGGAGAGGTAATCAGTAGACTCGAGTTCGATTCCTGTTCGAGGGGATTTTTTTTTTTGCACATACCATTCATGATTGATTTTTTTTATTGTTACATTATACGGCTAATAGCATCAGAGCATCATCCGTCAAACAAAACACCGGAAACATAATGTATGAACATGTGTTAATTCTTTGAATTCTACAAACAGACTTAGATTATTTTGTTTTTGCTTTGTTTGATGAATCTACGCCTCACCGTTTTGTGCAATCATGATCATGAATGATAAATGAAGAAAAAAAAAATCACCTCCACCAGGAATCGAACTCGAGCCTACTGATTATCTCTCCGACATCTAACCAATAGGCCAAATCGTCAGACGATACAAGTTGAGCTGTAGCTCTATTACTCAATTGACTTCACCGAGTCGAATTCGCTGCTAGATTCCCCGGCAGAAAATGCTCATTATGCCTTCATTAATGGTGCTCATACTGCCTCGGGGGGTTTCTCATTATGCCTCTACAGTGACTGGTTTTCAGCATTCGGCAAAATTTTTTAAAATGCATCTTTAAACGTTTTTATCTACTTTTTCAAGTTTCATCCAATTAGACAATAGACTATTTGAGTGTCGGAACACGTAACAATGATGTAATTCACATATTACAGCTGTTCTCTATGGTTAAATAAGCGTTTTCCTTAAGGTGCCCATTATGCCCCCATCTCCCCTATATATGGGACTATAGTGTTGCTTAAGGGCTATGTTCTAGTGCTTATGGTTACTTGGGCAGTTAACCAAATTGAACGTTTACGACAATTCAGGGATTTTTTACGTCTTACTATCAAGAAAAAAAAAAGATAAAAACTCAATTAGGATCATATTTTTGTTAAAAATTCAGCTAGAAAGCAGCTAGAGAACACACCGTGAGGTAAAACGCCAAAACAAGTGGACAAAACGCACCATACTGGAAGGGTGGTCTGAAATAAAATAATGATCATATGGAATATAATGATTGTTACATCAGAAGTTTAGAAACATGTTCATCGCATTTTTGTAAATACTCCATACTATGGCAAAAAATCATTTTCTATTGCTAAATGTATCGGAAATTTCGCTTTTTGAAATACACTTTTTGATATCCTTGTAGGTAAAACACCATCAGGTAGGCACCGAAATTCCATTTCTTGGCTGATATATTTTCGAATCAAATATTGAAGCACCGTATAAACTTGGAAAAGGACAAAATTTGATATAACTATGCATTCTTATCGAAATTTGGAAACAAAAAATTAAATGAATAATATTTCGCTTTGATATTCGAGTTTTCCTTAAAGTTAACAGCATTCAAAGTTTGAGCATAAAATACGTGGTCTGGCGCGCATTCTGATCTAATTATCTCAAATTTTTGATTATACTTATAACTACAAAAAAAATATAATAATTATCATTAACATAGTTTTCAGTCAGATTTTGATAATTTTCAAGAAATTTTAATACTTTCCTTTTCATGTTTTCGATGCATTTAGCACTTTTCTTGTTTTGTAAATAATGTTTGTTTTTTTTTGTCATATACCTATGAGTAATCAAAAAAGCTTAGCTAAGCACATGTTTTTTGTCATATTTGCTCCATCAGTTTTTAATTATTTTTCGTAATTTTTAGTCTCTTATTTGTAATTTTTCAATTTTATAAAACCTTCATCATTTTAGTCATTTTTGAGTACTTTTGTATTTAATCCCTATTGAAGAACGTAAAAACGTATTTATGGTGATTGCCTAGATTATATTGATCATGTTATAGGTAAAACTTAAAGCAGGTCCTACCGGCTTCCGAGAAATTTTGGCGACAGAAAACTAGCGCCAAAATAGATTTTACGGACTGAGATCCAAGCTTAAATTGTGTAATCAGTTACACACACTACTGCATAAAAATCAAAGCAGCTCGCGTTTACTTTTTTGTTTACATCCCAGTTCTCTTTGTTTACACCACAGCACAGTGGTCAAAGTTGCAAACAAAATGTGAATTTTTACAAAGTTGTTTAAATGTGTTGAATATATATGTTACTAGATTGAGCATTATGAGCTTGTGGAATATATGTCAGCAGTTGTTTTAATTTTTGATATGTTTATTTGAAACATTTATTTGCCCCGCATAAATAAAACATTGATTCTGTACGAGACCCTCGTTTCAAAATTCATTCAATCAAAACTTGGCTGTTAACAAATTTGAGAAAATGAACTTGAAAATTATTCGAGTAGTGTCTTATTTAACATAAATTTGGTATGAGACATCCATCCCTGTTTCACAAAGTGACATGGGTTATTCAAAACAATAAATCATCTATAACGTCAAATGTTCAAGTTTAATGAATTACAGTAAAAATGAAACAATTGTAAAAACCTGGGTAACTGGGCAGGATAATCAGGTTGTTTGGCAAGATTCTTTTCTCCTGGGATCCTATATCGGAAATTCCGTCTGCTGTACCGCTGTAATTCGATTTGGTTTGGATTTATACAATTTCATCTTTTCAACTTACCGGAGGAATAGAAGATTCCATTTTTTTCGAATTCTGCTTAAATGTGTCGCACTGGCAAACGATCGAGTTCTGTGTTTCTGATTCCTCGCAAGAACGGGCAGCCAAAATTAATGATACATCTGTTTAATTGGTTCTTCTTGAATTTTTCATTAGCCGTTCCATAGGATGCTAAGCTGAAATTAAATTCGTTGATAACACATTCCTGAATCTCCTTCTTGCATCCTGATTTGGATTCAGAATCAAACTTCGTTCACTTTTAGTTTGTTAACTTACCGGTGTAGCGGATTTCCTTGAATTTTGATGAATGCTAGGGGAATCCGTTCCGCTGGCGAAC